>NW_027663534.1:57500-80000 GCF_964034855.1 Anser brachyrhynchus | reverse complement strand
AGCGACCTCCTCCAGGCGGGCAGACGGGGCGCCCTCGGTAGGACACGGGTAGACCAGGCGGCCACAGGGGGACACGGTACACCTCCCGACCGCGGGAGGACACGGGGAGACCCGCCGGCCGGGACCGAACGCCGTCGGTCTGCCTTCCTTCGCTTTTCGCACGGGCCGTTCCGGCCCTTTTCGGAACTTTTCGGGCCTTTTCGGACCTTTCCGGCGCTTTTCGATGCTTTTCGCGTGGACGGACCCACTCGGGAACCGCGCGACCGACCGACAGACGGATGCCTTCGGACGCGCGCGCGCGCGCGCGCGCCCGTCGGTGCCGGGCAGACCCCGACGCCGTTCTCGCGGCCGGCCCCGCTGCAGCGACCCCTACAGGTCGCCACGGGCTACGCAAACATGGCGACCGCGGCCGGGTAGACCTGGCGGCCGCGGGAGGACACGGGTACGTCAGGCGGCCGCGAGGGGGCGCGGGGGGACCCGGTAGACCTGGCGGCCGCAGGAGAACACGGGGAGACTAGGCGGCCACGGGAGGACGCGGCACACCCGGCGACCGCAGGAGGACACCGGCAGACCCGCCGGCCGGGACCGAACGACGTCGGTCGGTCTGCCTTCCTTCGCTTTTCGTACGGGCCGTTCCGGCCCTTTTCGGACCTTTTCGGACCTTTTCGGCCCTTTCCGGCGCTATTCGCTGCTTTTCGCGTGGACGGACCCACTCGGGAACCGCGCGACCGACCGACAGACGGATGCCTTTGGACGTGCGCGCGCGCGTCCGTCGGTGCCGGGCAGACCCCGACGCCGTTCTCGCGGCCGGCCCCGCTGCAGCGACCCCTACAGGTCGCCACGGGCTATGCAAACACGGCGACCGCATAGACCCGGCGGCCGCAGGAGGACACGGGGAGACTAGGCGGCCACAGGAGGACGCGGTACACCCGGCAACCGCAGGAGGACACCGGCAGACCCGCCGGCCGGGACCGAACGCCGTCGGTCGGTCTGCCTTCCTTCGCTTTTCGTACGGGCCGTTCCGGCCCTTTTCGGACCTTTTCGGGCCTTTTCGGACCTTTCCGGCGCTTTTCGATGCTTTTCGCCTGGGCGGACCCACTCGGGAATCGCTTGACCGACCGACCGACCGACGGACGCCTTTGGACATGCGCGCGCATGCGTCCTTCGGCTTCCGGGTAGACCCGGACGCCGTTCTCGGCCAGGCGTTTGCCTCTGACGTCAGAGCGACGGGCGGCCCGAGGCAACCGGGGGCCGCGGCCGCGAGCTCGCCTTCTCGAACACCCGCCTCCCCGTAGCCCGGCTACCGGCCCCTATTCGCCTGGGGCGGGTTGGGCTGGGGGGGAGCGACTTTGCACCACGCTAAGCAACTACACGTTTCGTTTTCACAGCACTGTTTTGCTTTGATATGCTTCTCCTGCCACCGCTACGCGTTGCTTTTCCTGACCCTGCTTGACTATGCTTTTCCTGATAAGGCTTTCTTTTCCTTCCGAGGCTTTCCTTCGTCTCGCATTTCTTCCCTTTGCACTGCCGACCGTACCCGGCATGAGGGCCCTGCGGTCTTTGCCCCGCAGACACTGGGAACCGGCAGGAGGGCTGGCCGCCAGCTCCTTGCATTTGCTTCGCTTCTCTTTGTTTCTCCTTGCTTTGCTTTGCTTTGCTCTGCTCTTCCGGGCACAGTTTTGCTTTTCCTTCTCTGCGTTCCTCTGCTGTTCTCGCCCCTGCTTTGCTTTCCTTTGCCTCAGATTGCTTTGCGTCAGATTGCTTTGCTTTTTTTTTGTTGTTGTTTTTGTTTCTTTTTTTCTTCTTCTTCTTTTTTTTTTTTTTTTTTTTTTGTTAATATAGATACATATTCATTTTATTGCTTTGTTTTATTTTTGGACCTTTTGGCTTTGGTTTTCCTGGCCGCGCTTTGCTTTGCCTGGCCCTGCTTGTCATTTCTTTTCATTATGCCGCATTCTTTTCCCTAGCAGGGCTTTGCTTTGCCTTGCTCGGCTTTCCTCTTCATTTCTCTGCTCTCCTGTGCTGCGCTAGGCTTCCTTTGCAGACCGTCCCGACGATTTTGCCGATGAGGCGATCGGTATATTTAGGAACGCATAAACCCTCAGACACACAGCTGGGCCTCCCCGCAGCCCGGACACTGTCCCCTCGCAACTCGAGGGTGGGGGCAGCAGGCCCGGCCACCCGACATGGTCAGTTCTGTGGCCCCAGCCGTGTGGCCTGCTGCTAGGCGGTCCCCACTGCTCCCCGTCTGGGGACGGCGTTGGGTGAGGTTTTGAACGACGATCAGTAACTACATGATTCCCACAACTACATTGGATGGAAGGCAACAATCAATAAATAAATAAATAAATAAAGATAAAACCAGGTAAAGCAAGACATGGTTCTTGCCCGCTGTCACGGCGGACTATGAGGTGTCAGGGAGGCCGGGGAGCGGGCGAGCAGGGTACAGCCACGTTGTGGTTTAACCCGGCTGGCAGCTAAACACCACACAGTCGTTCGCTCACCCTCCCCCCTCCCTCTCTGGGATGGGGGAGAGAAACGGGAAAGTGAAGCCGGTGAGTTGAAATAAAGACAGTTTATTAAGACAGGAATATAATAATATAAGGAATATAAGGAATATAATAATAACAATAATAATAATAATAGTGATAATGATAATAGTATTAACAATAATAATGTGTAAGAAAACAAGTGATGCACAATGCAATTGCTCACCACCCGCTGACCGATGCCCAGCCTATTCCCGAGCAGCCGGCCCCCCCACCCCGGCCAGCCACCCCTATATATTGTTTAGCCATCCGAGTCTGGCCGCCAGCTCTACCCGGCATGAGGGCCCTGCGGTCTTTGCCCCGCAGACACTGGGAACCGGCAGGAGGGCTGGCCGCCAGCTCCTTACATTTGCTTCGCTTCTCTTTCTTTTTCCTTGCTCTGCTTTGCTTTGCTCTGCTCTGCTCTTCCGGGCACACTTTTGCTTTTCCTTCTCTACTTTGCTCTGCTGTTCTTGCCCCTGCTTTGCTTTGCTTTGCCTCAGATTGCTTTGCTTTGCTTTGTTTGCTCTGTCTTTCCTGGCAATGCTTTGCTTTTCCTCGTGCTACTTCGCTTTGCTTTGCTTTGCCTTGCTCTGCTTTGCCTCCACTGGCCATGTTTTCTTTTGCTTTTTCAGGCCACGCTTTCCTTTGTCTTGCTTTGCTTTGTATTCCTGCCACGGCTTTGCTTTACCTTCTCTGCTCTGCTTTGCTTTTCCTACCCCTGCTGTGCTTTGCCTTGCTTCCTCAAACTGCTTTCTTCCTTTTGCTCTACATTTCCTGGCACTGCTTTCCTTTTCGTTGTGCTACTTCACTTTGCTTTGCTCTGCCTTGCACTGCTTTGCCTTTCCTGGACACGCTTTACTTTGCTTTTCCTGGCCCTGCTTTGCTTGGGTTTCTTTTTGCCTTTTTTTTTTTTTTTTTTTACTTTAGATATATATTCATTGCATTGCTTTGTTTTATTTCTGGACCTTTTTACTTTGGTTTTCCTGGCCGCGCTTTGCTTTTCCTGACCCTGCATTTTCGGGCCATGCTTTCCTTTGTCTTGCTTCGCTTAGTATTCCTGGCACCTCTTGGTTTTACTTTCTCTGCTCTGCTTTGCTTTTCCTACCCCTGCTGTGCTTTGCCTTGCCTCAAACTGCTTTCTTTACTTTGCTCTACGTTTCCTGGCCCTGCTGGGACTTTCCTTGTACGAGTTTGCACTGCTTTGCTTTGCCTTGCTCTGCTTTGCCTTTCCTGGCCGTGCTTTTTCAGGCCACGCTTTCCTTTGTCTTGCTTCGCTTCGTATTCCTGGCACCTCTTGGTTTTACTTTCTCTGCTCTGCTTTGCTTTTCCTACCCCTGCTCTGCTTTGCCTCGCCTCAAACTGCTTTCTTTACTTTGCTCTACCTTTCCTGGCACTGCTGGGACTTTCCTTGTACAAGTTTGCACTGCTTCGCTTTGCCTTGCTCTGCGTCGCCTTTCCTGACCATGCTTTTTCAGGCCATGCTTTCCTTTGTTTTGCTTCGCTTTGTATTCCTGCCACGGCTTTGCTTTACCATCTCTGCTCTGCTTTGCTTTTCCTACCCCTGCTGTGCTTAGCCTCGCCTCAAACTGCTTTCTTTACTTTGCTCTACGTGTCCTGGCACTGCTGGGACTTTCCTTGTACGAGTTTGCACTGCTTTGCTTTGCCTTGCTCTGCGTTGCCTTTCCTGGCCGTGCTTTTTCCGGCCACGCTTTCCTTTGTTTTGCTTTGCTTTTTATTCCAGGCACCTCTTGGTTTTACTTTCTCTGCTCTGCTCTGCTTTTCCTACCCCTGCTGTGCTTTGCCTTGCCTCAAACTGCTTTCGTAACTTTGTCTACGTTTCCTGGCACTGCTGGGACTTTCCTTGTACAAGTTTGCACTGCTTTGCTTTGCCTTGCTCTGCTTTGCCTTTCCGGGACATGCTTTTTCAGGCCACGCTTTCCTTTGTCTTGCTCTGCTTTTATTCCTGGCACTTCTTGGTTTTACTTTCTCTGCTCTGCTTTGCTTTTCCTACCCCTGCTGTGCTTTGCCTTGCCTCAAACTGCTTTCTTTACTTTGCTCTACCTTTCCTGGCACTGCTGGGACTTTCCTTGTACAAGTTTGCACCGCTTTGCTTTGCCTTGCTCTGCGTTGCCTTTCCTGACCATGCTTTTTCAGGCCATGCTTTCCCTTGTCTTGCTTCGCTTTGTTTTCCTGCCACGGCTTTGCTTTACCTTCTCTGCTCTGCTTTGCTTTTCCTACCCCTGCTGTGCTTTGCCTCGCCTCAAACTGCTCTCTTTACTCTGCTCTACGTTTCCTGGCACTGCTGGGACTTTCCTTGTACGAGTTTGCACTGCTTTGCTTTGCCTTGCTCGGCTTTCCTCTTCATTTCTCTGCTCTCCTGTGCTGCGCTAGGCTTCCTTTGCAGACCGTCCCGACGATTTTGCCGATGAGGCGATCGGTATATTTAGGAACGCATAAACCCTCAGACACACAGCTGGGCCTCCCCGCAGCCCGGACACTGTCCCCTCGCAACTCGAGGGTGGGGGCAGCAGGCCCGGCCACCCGACATGGTCAGTTCTGTGGCCCCAGCCGTGTGGCCTGCTGCTAGGCGGTCCCCACTGCTCCCCGTCTGGGGACGGCGTTGGGTGAGGTTTTGAACGACGATCAGTAACTACATGATTCCCACAACTACATTGGATGGAAGGCAACAATCAATAAATAAATAAATAAATAAAGATAAAACCAGGTAAAGCAAGACATGGTTCTTGCCCGCTGTCACGGCGGACTATGAGGTGTCAGGGAGGCCGGGGAGCGGGCGAGCAGGGTACAGCCACGTTGTGGTTTAACCCGGCTGGCAGCTAAACACCACACAGTCGTTCGCTCACCCTCCCCCCTCCCTCTCTGGGATGGGGGAGAGAAACGGGAAAGTGAAGCCGGTGAGTTGAGATAAAGACAGTTTATTAAGACAGGAATATAATAATATAAGGAATATAAGGAATATAATAATAACAATAATAATAATAATAGTGATAATGATAATAGTATTAACAATAATAATGTGTAAGAAAACAAGTGATGCACAATGCAATTGCTCACCACCCGCTGACCGATGCCCAGCCTATTCCCGAGCAGCCGGCCCCCCCACCCCGGCCAGCCACCCCTATATATTGTTTAGCCATCCGAGTCTGGCCGCCAGCTCTACCCGGCATGAGGGCCCTGCGGTCTTTGCCCCGCAGACACTGGGAACCGGCAGGAGGGCTGGCCGCCAGCTCCTTACATTTGCTTCGCTTCTCTTTCTTTTTCCTTGCTCTGCTTTGCTTTGCTCTGCTCTGCTCTTCCGGGCACACTTTTGCTTTTCCTTCTCTACTTTGCTCTGCTGTTCTTGCCCCTGCTTTGCTTTGCTTTGCCTCAGATTGCTTTGCTTTGCTTTGTTTGCTCTGTCTTTCCTGGCAATGCTTTGCTTTTCCTCGTGCTACTTCGCTTTGCTTTGCTTTGCCTTGCTCTGCTTTGCCTCCACTGGCCATGTTTTCTTTTGCTTTTTCAGGCCACGCTTTCCTTTGTCTTGCTTTGCTTTGTATTCCTGCCACGGCTTTGCTTTACCTTCTCTGCTCTGCTTTGCTTTTCCTACCCCTGCTGTGCTTTGCCTTGCTTCCTCAAACTGCTTTCTTCCTTTTGCTCTACATTTCCTGGCACTGCTTTCCTTTTCGTTGTGCTACTTCACTTTGCTTTGCTCTGCCTTGCACTGCTTTGCCTTTCCTGGACACGCTTTACTTTGCTTTTCCTGGCCCTGCTTTGCTTGGGTTTCTTTTTGCCTTTTTTTTTTTTTTTTTTTACTTTAGATATATATTCATTGCATTGCTTTGTTTTATTTCTGGACCTTTTTACTTTGGTTTTCCTGGCCGCGCTTTGCTTTTCCTGACCCTGCATTTTCGGGCCATGCTTTCCTTTGTCTTGCTTCGCTTAGTATTCCTGGCACCTCTTGGTTTTACTTTCTCTGCTCTGCTTTGCTTTTCCTACCCCTGCTGTGCTTTGCCTTGCCTCAAACTGCTTTCTTTACTTTGCTCTACGTTTCCTGGCCCTGCTGGGACTTTCCTTGTACGAGTTTGCACTGCTTTGCTTTGCCTTGCTCTGCTTTGCCTTTCCTGGCCGTGCTTTTTCAGGCCACGCTTTCCTTTGTCTTGCTTCGCTTCGTATTCCTGGCACCTCTTGGTTTTACTTTCTCTGCTCTGCTTTGCTTTTCCTACCCCTGCTCTGCTTTGCCTCGCCTCAAACTGCTTTCTTTACTTTGCTCTACCTTTCCTGGCACTGCTGGGACTTTCCTTGTACAAGTTTGCACTGCTTCGCTTTGCCTTGCTCTGCGTCGCCTTTCCTGACCATGCTTTTTCAGGCCATGCTTTCCTTTGTTTTGCTTCGCTTTGTATTCCTGCCACGGCTTTGCTTTACCATCTCTGCTCTGCTTTGCTTTTCCTACCCCTGCTGTGCTTAGCCTCGCCTCAAACTGCTTTCTTTACTTTGCTCTACGTGTCCTGGCACTGCTGGGACTTTCCTTGTACGAGTTTGCACTGCTTTGCTTTGCCTTGCTCTGCGTTGCCTTTCCTGGCCGTGCTTTTTCCGGCCACGCTTTCCTTTGTTTTGCTTTGCTTTTTATTCCAGGCACCTCTTGGTTTTACTTTCTCTGCTCTGCTCTGCTTTTCCTACCCCTGCTGTGCTTTGCCTTGCCTCAAACTGCTTTCGTAACTTTGTCTACGTTTCCTGGCACTGCTGGGACTTTCCTTGTACAAGTTTGCACTGCTTTGCTTTGCCTTGCTCTGCTTTGCCTTTCCGGGACATGCTTTTTCAGGCCACGCTTTCCTTTGTCTTGCTCTGCTTTTATTCCTGGCACTTCTTGGTTTTACTTTCTCTGCTCTGCTTTGCTTTTCCTACCCCTGCTGTGCTTTGCCTTGCCTCAAACTGCTTTCTTTACTTTGCTCTACCTTTCCTGGCACTGCTGGGACTTTCCTTGTACAAGTTTGCACCGCTTTGCTTTGCCTTGCTCTGCGTTGCCTTTCCTGACCATGCTTTTTCAGGCCATGCTTTCCCTTGTCTTGCTTCGCTTTGTTTTCCTGCCACGGCTTTGCTTTACCTTCTCTGCTCTGCTTTGCTTTTCCTACCCCTGCTGTGCTTTGCCTCGCCTCAAACTGCTCTCTTTACTCTGCTCTACGTTTCCTGGCACTGCTGGGACTTTCCTTGTACGAGTTTGCACTGCTTTGCTTTGCCTTGCTCGGCTTTCCTCTTCATTTCTCTGCTCTCCTGTGCTGCGCTAGGCTTCCTTTGCAGACCGTCCCGACGATTTTGCCGAGGAGGCGATCGGTATATTTCGGAACGCATAAACCCTCAGACACACAGCTGGGCCTCCCCGCAGCCCGGACACTGTCCCCTCGCAACTCGAGGGTGGGGGCAGCAGGCCCGGCCACCCGACATGGTCAGTTCTGTGGCCCCAGCCGTGTGGCCTGCCGCTAGGCGGGCCCCACTGCTATTCGTCTGGGGACGGCGTTGGGTGAGGTTTTCAACGACGGTAAGTAACTACATGATTCCCACAACTACATTGGATGGAAGGCAACAATAAATAAATAAATAAATAAATAAATAAATAAATAAAGATAAAACCAGGTAAAGCAAGACATGGTTCTTGCCCACTGTCACGGCGGACTAAGAGGTGTCAGGGAGGCCGGGGAGCGGGCGAGCAGGGTACAGCCACCGTCCGAGTCTGGCCGCCAGCTCTACCCGGCATGAGGGCCCTGCGGTCTTTGCCCCGCAGACACTGGGAACCGGCAGGAGGGCTGGCCGCCAGCTCCTTACATGTGCTTCGCTTCTCTTTGTTTTTCCTTGCTCTGCTTTGCTTTGCTCTGCTCTGCTCTTCCGGGCACACTTTTGCTTTTCCTTCTCTACTTTCCTCTGCTGTTCCTGCCCCTGCTTTGCTTTGCTTTGCCTCAGATTGCTTTGCTTTGCTTTGTTTGCTTTGTCTTTCCTGGCAATGTTATGCTTTTCCTCGTGCTACTTCGCTTTGCTTTGCTTTGCTTTGCCTTGCTCTAGTTTGCCTCCACTGGCCATGCTTTCTTTTGCTTTTTCAGGCCACGCTTTCCTTTGTTTTGCTTTGCTTTGTATTCCTGCCACGGCTTTGCTTTACCTTCTCTGCTCTGCTTTGCTTTTCCTACCCCTGCTGTGCTTTGCCTCGCCTCAAACTGCTTTCGTTAGTTTGCTCTACCTTTCCTGGCACTGCTGGGACTTTCCTTGTACGAGTTTGCACTGCTTTGCTTTGCCTTGCTCTGCGTTGCCTTTCCTGGCCATGCTTTTTCAGGCCATGCTTTCCTTTGTTTTCCTTTGCTTCGTATTCCTGGCGCCTCTTGGTTTTACCTTCTCTGCTCTGCTTTGCTTTTCCTACCCCTGCAGTGCTTTGCCTCGCCTCAAACTGCTTTCTTTACTTTGCTCTACCTTTCCTGGCACTGCTGGGACTTCCCTTGTACGAGTTCGCACTGCTTTGCTTTGCCTTGCTCTGCTTTGCCTCCACTGGCCGTGTTTTCTTTTGCTTTTTCAGGCCACGCTTTCCTTTGTCTTGCTTCGCTTCGCTTTGTATTCCTGGCACTTCTAGGTTTTACTTTCTCTGCTCTGCTTTGCCTTGCCTCCAACTGCTTTCGTTACTTTGCTCTACCTTTCCTGGCCCTGCTGGGACTTTCCTTGTACGAGTTTGCACTGCTTTGCTTTGCCTTGCTCTGCTTTGCCTTTCCTGGCCGTGCTTTTTCAGGCCACGCTTTCCTTTGTTTTGCTTTGCTTTTTATTCCAGGCACCTCTTGGTTTTACTTTCTCTGCTCTGCTCTGTTTTTCCTACCCCTGCTGTGCTTTGCCTTGCCTCCTCAAACTGCTTTCTTTCTTTTGCTCTACATTTCCTGGCCCTGCTTTGCTTTTCCCTGTGCTACTTTCCTTTGCTTTGCTCTGCCTTGCACCGCTTTGCCTTTCCTGGACACGCTTTTCTTTGCTTTTCCTGGCCCTGCTTTGCTTGGTCTTTTTTTTGCGTTTTTTTGTTTTCTTTGTTTGTTTGTTTGTTTGTTTTATTTTAGTATAGATACATTTTCATTGCATTGCTTTGTTTTATTTTTGGACCTTTTTGCTTTGGTTTTCCTGGCCACGCTTTGCTTTTCCTGGCCATGCTTTTTCAGGCCATGCTTTCCTTTGTTTTGCTTTGCTTCGTATTCCTGCCACGACTTTGCTTTACCTTTTCTGCTCTGCTTTGCTTTTCCTACCCCTGTTGTGCTTTGTCTCGCCTCAAACTGCTTTCTTTCTTTTGCTCTACATTTCCTGGCCCTGCTTTGCTTTTCCTTGTGCTACTTTCCTTTGCTCTGCTCTGCCTTGCACCGCTTTGCCTTTCCTGGACACGCTTTTCTTTGCTTTTCCTGGCCCTGCTTTGCTTGGTCTTTTTTTTGCGTTTTTTTGTTTTGTTTGTTTGTTTGTTTGTTTGTTTTATTTTAGTATAGATACATTTTCATTGCATTGCTTTGTTTTATTTTTGGACCTTTTTGCTTTGGTTTTCCTGGCCACGCTTTGCTTTTCCTGGCCATGCTTTTTCAGGCCATGCTTTCCTTTGTTTTGCTTTGCTTCGTATTCCTGCCACGACTTTGCTTTACCTTCTCTGCTCTGCTTTGCTTTTCCTACCCCTGTTGTGCTTTGTCTCGCCTCAAACTGCTTTCTTTACTTTGCTCTACGTTTCCTGGCACTGCTGGGACTTTCCTTGTACGAGTTTGCACTGCTTTGCTTTGCCTTGCTCTGCGTTGCCTTTCCTGGCCATGCTTTTTCGGGCCACGCTTTCCTTTGTTTTGCTTTGCTTCGTATTCCTGGCACCTCTTGGTTTTACTTTCTCTGCTCTGCTCTGCTTGTCCTACCCCTGCTGTGCTTTGCCTTGCCTCAAACTGCTTTCGTTACTTTGCTCTACGGTTCCTGGCACTGCTGGGACTTTCCTTGTACAAGTTTGCACTGCTTTGCTTTGCCTTGCTCGGCTTTCCTCTTCATTGCTCTGCTCTCCTGTGCTGCGCTAGGCTTCCTTTGCAGACCGTCCTGACGATTTTGCCGATGAGGCGATCGGTATATTTCGGAACGCATAAACCCTCAGACACACAGCTGGGCCTCCCCGCAGCCCGGACACTGTCCCCTCGCAACTCGAGGGTGGGGGCAGCAGGCCCGGCCACCCGACATGGTCAGTTCTGTGGCCCCAGCCGTGTGGCCCACCGCTAGGCGGTCCCCACTGCTCCCCGTCTGGGGACGGTGTTGGGTGAGGTTTTGAACGACGATCAGTAAATACATGATTCCCACAACTACATTGGATGGAAGGCAAGAATAAATAAATAAATAAATAAATGCAGGGGGGAAAAAAAAAAAAAAAATCAGGTAAAGCAAGACATGGTTCTTGCCCGCTGTCACGGCGGACTATGAGGGTTCAGGGAGGCCGGGGAGCGGGCGAGCAGGGTACAGCCACCATCCGAGTCTGGCCGCCAGCTCTACCCGGCATGAGGGCCCTGCGGTCTTTGCCCCGCAGACACTGGGAACCGGCAGGAGGGCTGGCCGCCAGCTCCTTACATTTGCTTCGCTTCTCTTTCTTTTTCCTTGCTCTGCTTTGCTCTGCTCTGCTCTTCCGGGCACACTTTTGCTTTTCCTTCTCTACTTTGCTCTGCCTTTCTTGCCCCCGCTTTGCTTTGCTTTGCCTCAGATTGCTTTGCTTTGCTTTGTTTGCTCTGTCTTTCCTGGCACTGCTTTGCTTTTCCTTGTGCTACTTCACTTTGCTTTGCTCTGCCTTGCACTGCTTTGCCTTTCCTGGACACGCTTTACTTTGCTTTTCCTGGCCCTGCTTTGCTTGGTTTTTTTTTTGCCTTTTTTTTTTTTTTTTTTTTTTTTTTTACTTTAGATATATATTCATTGCATTGCTTTGTTTTATTTCTGGACCTTTTTACTTTGGTTTTCCTGGCCGCGCTTTGCTTTTCCTGGCCCTGCTTTTTCAGGCCATGCTTTCCTTTGTCTTACTTTGCTTCGTATTCCTGGCACCTCTTGGTTTTACTTTCTCTGCTCTGCTTTGCTTTTCCTACCCCTGCAGTGCTTTGCCTCGCCTCAAACTGCTTTCCTTACTTCGCTCTACGTTTCCTGGCACTGCTGGGACTTTCCTTGTACGAGTTTGCACTGCTTTGCTTTGCCTTGCTCTGCTTTGCCTCCACTGGCCATGTTTTCTTTTGCTTTTTCAGGCCACGCTTTCCTTTGTCTTGCTTCGCTTCGCTTTGTATTCCTGGCACCTCTAGGTTTTACTTTCTCTGCTCTGCTTTGCCTTGCCTCCAACTGCTTTCGTTACTTTGCTCTACCTTTCCTGGCCCTGCTGGGACTTTCCTTGTACGAGTTTGCACTGCTTTGCTTTGCCTTGCTCTGCTTTGCCTTTCCTGGCCGTGCTTTTTCAGGCCACGCTTTCCTTTGTTTTGCTTTGCTTTTTATTCCAGGCACCTCTTGGTTTTACTTTCTCTGCTCTGCTCTGCTTTTCCTACCCCTGCTGTGCTTTGCCTTGCCTCCTCAAACTGCTTTCTTTCTTTTGCTCTACATTTCCTGGCACTGCTTTGCTTTTCCTTGTGCTACTTTCCTTTGCTTTGCTCTGCCTTGCACTGCTTTGCCTTTCCTGGACACGCTTTACTTTGCTTTTCCTGGCCATGCTTTGCTTGTTTTTTTTTTTTGCCTTTTTTTTTTTTTTTTTTTTTTTTTTTACTTTAGATATATATTCATTTCATTGCTTTGTTTTATTTCTGGACCTTTTTACTTTGGTTTTCCTGGCCGCGCTTTGCTTTTCCTGACCCTGCATTTTCGGGCCATGCTTTCCTTTGTCTTGCTTCGCTTTGTATTCCTGGCACCTCTTGGTTTTACCTTCTCTGCTCTGCTTTGCTTTTCCTACCCCTGCTGTGCTTTGCCTTGCCTCAAACTGCTTTCTTTACTTTGCTCTACGTTTCCTGGCCCTGCTGGGACTTTCCTTGTACGAGTTTGCACTGCTTTGCTTTGCCTTGCTCTGCGTTGCCTTTCCTGGCCATGCTTTTTCAGGCCACGCTTTCCTTTGTCTTACTTTGCTTCGTATTCCTGGCACCTCTTGGTTTTACTTTCTCTGCTCTGCTTTGCTTTTCCTACACCTGCTGTGCTTTGCCTCGCCTCAAACTGCATTCTTTACTTTGCTCTACGTTTCCTGGCCCTGCTGGGACTTTCCTTGTACAAGTTTGCACTGCTTTGCTTTGCCTTGCTCTGCGTTGCCTTTCCTGACCATGCTTTTTCAGGCCATGCTTTCCCTTGTCTTGCTTCGCTTTGTTTTCCTGCCACGGCTTTGCTTTACCTTCTCTGCTCTGCTTTGCTTTTCCTACCCCTGCTGTGCTTTGCCTCGCCTCAAACTGCTCTCTTTACTCTGCTCTACGTTTCCTGGCACTGCTGGGACTTTCCTTGTACCAGTTTGCACTGCTTTGCTTTGCGTTGCTCGGCTTTCCTCTTCATTTCTCTGCTCTCCTGTGCTGCGCTAGGCTTCCTTTGCAGACCGTCCCGACGATTTTGCCGATGAGGCTATCGGTATATTTCGGAACGCATAAACCCTCAGACACACAGCTGGGCCTCCCCGCAGCCCGGACACTGTCCCCTCGCAACTCGAGGGTGGGGGCAGCAGGCCCGGCCACCCGACATGGTCAGTTCTCTGGCCCTAGCCGTGTGGCCTGCCGCTAGGCGGGCCCCACTGCTATTCGTCTGGGGACGGTGTTGGGTGAGGTTTTGAACGACGATCAGTAAATACATGATTCCCACAACTACAGTGGATGGAAGGCAAGAATAAATAAATAAATAAATAAATGCAGGGGGAAAAAAAAATAAATAAATAAAATCAGGTAAAGCAAGACATGGTTCTTGCCCGCTGTCACGGCGGACTATGAGGGTTCAGGGAGGCCGGGGAGCGGGCGAGCAGGGTACAGCCACCGTCCGAGTCTGGCCGCCAGCTCTACCCGGCATGAGGGCCCTGCGGTCTTTGCCCCGCAGACACTGGGAACCGGCAGGAGGGCTTGCCGCCAGCTCCTTACATTTGCTTCGCTTCTCTTTCTTTTTCCTTGCTCTGCTTTGCTTTGCTCTGCTCTTCCGGGCACACTTTTGGTTTTCCTTCTCTCCTTTCCTCTGCTGTTCCTGCCCCTGCTTTGCTTTGCTTTGCCTCAGATTGCTTTGCTTTGATTCGTTTGCTTTGTCTTTCCTGGCAATGCTTTGCTTTTCCTCGTGCTACTTTGCTTCGCTTTCCTTTGCCTTGCTCTGCTTTTCTGGCCGTGCTTTGTTTGGTTTTGCTTTACTTTGCCTTCCCTCTTTGACACTGTTTTAGTTTTCCTCGTGCTGCCTTGCTTTCCCTTTCTCTGCTTTGCCTTCCCTGCGCATGCTTTCTTTTGCTTTTTCAGGCCACGCTTTCCTTTGTTTAGCTTTGCTTTGTATTCCTGGCACTGCTTCTCTTTTCCTTCTCTACGTTGCTTTGTTTTCCTACCCCCGCTGTGCTTCGCCTTGCCTCAATTTCTTTCTTTCCTTTGCTCTACCTTTCCTGGCCCTGCTTTGTTTTTGCTTGTGCTACTTTGCTCTGCTTTGCTTTGCCTTACTCTCATTTGCCTTTCCTGGCCATGCTTTGCTTTGCTTTTCTTACCCCTGCTTTTCTTTCCTTTTCTGGCCCTGCTTTCTTTTACTTTGCTTCACTTTGCCTTGAATTCCAGACAGTGCTTTGCTTTGTCTTGTGCTGCTTTGCTTTGTTTTGCATTGCTGTGCTTTGCATTCCCTGGCCCTCTTTTTTGTTTTTCTTCCCCTCCCCCCCCCCCCCCAACCCCCCCCCCACCGCCCCCCCCCCGCCATGCTTTCCTTTGTTTTGCTTTGCTTTGTGTTCCTGGCTCTGCTATGCATTTCTTTGTGCTGTTTTGCTCTGCTTTGCTTTGCCTTGCTCTGCTTTGCCTTTCCTGGCCATGCTTTGCTTTGCTTTTTCTGGCCCTACTTTGCTTTGGTTTTTTTGTTTGCTCGGTTGTTTTTTTTTTACCCTTTTTCCTTTGTTTTCTCTGGCCGTGCTTTGCTTTTCCTTATGCCACTTTCTTTTCCCTAGCGGGGCTTTGCTTTGCCTTGCTCTGCTTTCCTCCGCATTGCTCTGCTCTGCTCTGCTTTGCTGCTCTAGGCTCCTTTTGCAGACCGTCCCACCGATTTTGCCGACGAGTCGATCGGTGTATTTAGAAACACGTAAACCCTCAGACGCACACCTTGACCTCCCCCCACCTCGGCGACTGTCCCCTCGGAACTGGCGGACGAGGGGACAGGGATCTGACCACCGGGCCGGGTCTATTCTGTGGCCCCCGCTGTCCGGCGAGCCGCCAGGTGGGCCCCGTTGCTATTCGTCTGGGGAGGGTGGGGGTTGCGAACGACGCTAAGTAACTACGTGATTCCTAAAAGTAAAGGGGGAAACAGACAACGATTATTATTATTATTACTACTACTGTTTTTATTATGTTTTCGTTATATATATATTTACTCTTATTTAGTACTTTCTTTTGTAATAACTCTTAAGTAGTATATATAATATTATATATCTATGGATCGTTTATGTAACGATAAAAAGCTAAAGCAAACCGGCCGGGCAGCCAGCCACACCGAGTCGCACAGGTGGCGAGCTGCTCGTGACCGAGCGGGAGCCTCTTATGTCAGAGCGGCCGGCGGCCGGAAGCAACCGGGGGCCGCTGCCACACCCTCGCCTTCTTGAACGCCCGCCTCCCCGTAACCCGGCAACGGGCCCCTCCCTATTCGTCTGGGGCGGGTGGGAGGTGCGATTTCGAACGACACTAAGGAACTACACGTTTCGTATTCACAGCACTGTTTTTCTTTGCTTTGCTTTTCCTGGCCCTGCTTTGCTTTGCTTTGCATTCGTGGCACCGCTTTGTTTTTCCCGGCCCTGTTTTGCTTTGTTTTTACTGACCCCGATTCGTTTTGCTTTTCTTGGCCCTGCTTGACTTTTCTTTGCCCGATAAGGCTTTCTTTTTCCTCGCAGGGTTTGCTTTGCTTTGCCTTGCTCTGCTTTGCCTTCCCTGGCCCTGCTACGTTTTGCTTCTTCCGGCCACGCTTTCCTTTGCTTAGCTTTGCTTCGTATTCCTAGCGCCGCTTTGCTTTTTCTTCTCTGCTTTGCTTTGCTTCTCCTACCCCTGCTGTGCTTCGCCTCGCCTCAAAGTCCTTTGCTTTGCCTTTCCTGGCCCTGCTTTGCTTTTCCTCGTGCTACTTTGCTTTGCCTTGGTCTGCTTTGCTTTTCCTTGCCGTGCTTCGTTTTGTTTTGCTCTGCTTTGTATTCACCGCATCGCCTTGCTTTCCTTGGCCCTGCATTTTTTTTTAATTTTTTTTTTTCTCTGTCCCTCTTTGTTTAGCTTTCCCTGGACCTGCTTTGCTTTGCTTTGCGTTCCCGGCACCTCTTTTCTTTTCCTGGACCTCCTTTGCTTGGGTTTTTCTCGCCCTTCTTTGTTTTGCTTTTCCCGGCCCTGCCTTCCTTTGTTTGGCTTTATTTCGTATTCATGACGCCGCTTTTCTTTTCCTGGACCTCCTTTGCTTGGGTTTTTCTCGCCCTTCTTTGTTTTGATTTCCTGGCCCTGCTTTGCTTTGTTTTTACTGACCCCGATTCCTTTTGCTTTTCCTGGCCCTGCCTGACTTTTCTTTGCCCGATAAGGCTTTCTTTTTCCTTGCAGGGTTTGCTTTGCTTTGCCTTGCTCTGCTTTGCCTTCCCTGGCCCTGCTACGTTTTGCTTCTTCCGGCCACGCTTTCCTTTGCTTAGCTTTGCTTCGTATTCCTGGCGCTGCTTTGCTTTTTCTTCTCTGCTTTGCTTTGCTTCTCCTACCCCTGCTGTGCTTCGCCTCGCCTCAAAGTCCTTTGCTTTGCCTTTCCTGGCCCTGCTTTGCTTTTCCTTGTGCTACTTTGCTCTGCTTTGCTTTGCCTTACTCTCATTTGCCTTTCCTGGCCATGCTTTGCTTTGCTTTTCTTACCCCTGCTTTTCTTTCCTTTTCTGGCCCTGCTTTGTTTTACTTTGCTTCACTTTGCCTTGAATTCCAGACAGTGCTTTGCTTTGTCTTGTGCTGCTTTGCTTTGTTTTGCATTGCTGTGCTTTGCATTCCCTGGCCCTCTTTTTTTTTTTCTTTCTTCGCCCCCCCCCCCCCCCCCCCCCCGCTTCTCCCCCCGCCCCCCCCCCCCCGGCCATGCCTTCCTTTGTTTTGCTTTGCTTTGTGTTCCTGGCTCTGCTATGCATTTCTTTGTGCTGCTTTGCTCTGCTTTGCTTTGCCTTGCTCTGCATTCCCTGGCCCTCATTTTTTTTTTTTTTTCTCCCCCCCCACCCCGGCCATGCCTTCCTTTGTTTGCTTTGCTTTGTGTTCCTGGCTCTGCTATGTATTTCTTTGTGCTGCTTTGCTCTGCTTTGCCTTTCCTGGCCATGCTTTGCTTTGCTTTTTCTGGCCCTGCTTTGTTTTGTTTTTTTTTTTTTGTTTGTTTGTTTTTTGTTTTTTGGTTTTTTTTTTACCCTTTTTCCTTTGTTTTTTCTGGCCGTGCTTTGCTTTTCCTTATGCCACTTTCTTTTCCCTAGCGGGGCTTTGCTTTGCCTTGCTCTGCTTTCCTCCGCATTGCTCTGCTCTGCTCTGCTTTGCTGCTCTAGGCTTCTTTTGCAGACCGTCCCACCGATTTTGCCGACGAGTCGATCGGTGTATTTAGAAACACGTAAACCCTCAGACGCACACCTTGACCTCCCCCCACCTCGGCGACTGTCCCCTCGGAACTGGCGGACGAGGGGACAGGGATCTGGCCACCGGGCCGGGTCTATTCTGTGGCCCCCGCTGTCCGGCGAGCCGCCAGGTGGGCCCCGTTGCTATTCGTCTGGGGAGGGTGGGGGTTGCGAACGACGCTAAGTAACTACTCGATTCGTAAAAGTAAAGGGGGAAACAGACAACGATTATTATTATTATTACTACTACTCTTTTTATTATGTTTTCGTTATATATATATTTACTCTAATTTAGTACTTTCTTTTGTAATAACTCTTAAGTAGTATATATAATATTATATATCTATGGATCGTTTATGTAACGATAAAAAGCTAAAGCAAACCGGCCAGGCAGCCAGCCACACCGAGTCGCACAGGTGGCGAGCTGCTCGTGACCGAGCGGGAGCCTCTTATGTCAGAGCGGCCGGCGGCCGGAAGCAACCGGGGGCCGCTGCCACACCCTCGCCTTCTTGAACGCCCGCCTCCCCGTAACCCGGCAACGGGCCCCTCCCTATTCGTCTGGGGCGGGTGGGGGGTGCGATTTCGGACGACACTAAGGAACTACACGTTTCGTATTCACAGCGCTGTTTTTCTTTGCTTTGCTTTTCCTGGCCCTGCTTTGCTTTGCTTTGCATTCGTGGCACCGCTTTGTTTTTCCCGGCCCTGTTTTGCTTTGTTTTTACTGACCCCGATTCGTTTTGCTTTTCCTGGCCCTGCTTGACTTTTCTTTGCCCGATAAGGCTTTCTTTTTCCTTGCAGGGTTTGCTTTGCTTTGCCTTGCTCTGCTTTGCCTTCCCTGGCCCTGCTACGTTTTGCTTCTTCCGGCCACGCTTTCCTTTGCTTAGCTTTGCTTCGTATTCCTGGCGCAGCTTTGCTTTTTCTTCTCTGCTTTGCTTTGCTTCTCCTACCCCTGCTGTGCTTCGCCTCGCCTCAAAGTCCTTTGCTTTGCCTTTCCTGGCCCTGCTTTGCTTTTCCTTGTGCTACTTTGCTCTGCTCTGCTTTGCCTTACTGTCATTTGCCTTTCCTGGCCATGCTTTGCTTTGCTTTTCTTACCCCTGCTTTTCTTTCCTTTTCTGGCCCTGCTTTCTTTTACTTTGCTTCACTTTGCCTTGAATTCCAGACAGTGCTTTGCTTTGTCTTGTGCTGCTTTGCTTTGTTTTGCATTGCTGTGCTTTGCATTCCCTGGCCCTCTTTTTTTTTTTCTTTCTTCGCCCCCCCCCCCCGCTTCTCCCCCCGCCTCCCCCCCCCCCCCCCGGCCATGCCTTCCTTTGTTTTGCTTTGCTTTGTGTTCCTGGCTCTGCTATGCATTTCTTTGTGCTGCTTTGCTCTGCTTTGCTTTGCCTTGCTCTGCATTCCCTGGCCCTCATTTTTTTTTTTTTTTCCTCCCCCCCCACCCCGGCCATGCCTTCCTTTGTTTGCTTTGCTTTGTGTTCCTGGCTCTGCTATGTATTTCTTTGTGCTGCTTTGCTCTGCTTTGCCTTTCCTGGCCATGCTTTGCTTTGCTTTTTCTGGCCCTGCTTTGTTTTGGTTTTTTTTGTTTGTTTGTTTGTTTGTTTGTTTGTTTGTTTGTTTGTTTTACCCTTTTTCCTTTGTTTTTTCTGGCCGTGCTTTGCTTTTCCTTATGCCACTTTCTTTTCCCTAGCGGGGCTTTGCTTTGCCTTGCTCTGCTTTCCTCCGCATTGCTCTGCTCTGCTCTGCTTTGCTGCTCTAGGCTTCTTTTGCAGACCGTCCCACCGATTTTGCCGACGAGTCGATCGGTGTATTTAGAAACACGTAAACCCTCAGACGCACACCTTGACCTCCCCCCACCTCGGCGACTGTCCCCTCGGAACTGGCGGACGAGGGGACAGGGATCTGACCACCGGGCCGGGTCTATTCTGTGGCCCCCGCTGTCCGGCGAGCCGCCAGGTGGGCCCCGTTGCTATTCGTCTGGGGAGGGTGGGGGTTGCGAACGACGCTAAGTAACTACTCGATTCGTAAAAGTAAAGGGGGAAACTGACAACGATTATTATTACTACTACTCTTTTTATTATGTTTTCGTTATATATATATTTACTCTTATTTAGTACTTTCTTTTGTAATAACTTTTAAGTAGTATACGTAATATTAAATATCTATCGATCGTTTATATAACGATAAAAAGCTAAAGCAAACCGGCCGGGCAGCCAGCCACACCGAGTCGCACAGGTGGCGAGCTGCTCGTGACCGAGCGGGAGCCTCTTATGTCAGAGCGGCCGGCGGCCGGAAGCAACCGGGGGCCGCTGCCACACCCTCGCCTTCTTGAACGCCCGCCTCCCCGTAACCCGGCAACGGGCCCCTCCCTATTCGTCTGGGGCGGGTGGGGGGTGCGATTTCGGACGACACTAAGGAACTACACGTTTCGTATTCACAGCGCTGTTTTTCTTTGCTTTGCTTTTCCTGGCCCTGCTTTGCTTTGCTTTGCATTCGTGGCACCGCTTTGTTTTTCCCGGCCCTGTTTTGCTTTGTTTTTACTGACCCCGATTCGTTTTGCTTTTCCTGGCCCTGCCTGACTTTTCTTTGCCCGATAAGGCTTTCTTTTTCCTCGCAGGGTTTGCTTTGCTTTGCCTTGCTCTGCTTTGCCTTCCCTGGCCCTGCTACGTTTTGCTTCTTCCGGCCACGCTTTCCTTTGCTTAGCTTTGCTTCGTATTCCTGGCGCCGCTTTGCTTTTTCTTCTCTGCTTTGCTTTGCTTCTCCTACCCCTGCTGTGCTTCGCCTCGCCTCAAAGTCCTTTGCTTTGCCTTTCCTGGCCCTGCTTTGCTTTTCCTCGCGCTACTTTGCTTTGCCTTGGTCTGCTTTGCTTTTCCTTGCCGTGCTTTGTTTTGTTTTGCTCTGCTTTGTATTCACCGCATCGCCTTGCTTTCCTTGGTCCTGCATTTTTTTTTTTTTTTTTCTCTGTCCCTCTTTGTTTAGCTTTCCCTGGACCTGCTTTGCTTTGCTTTGCGTTCCTGGCACCTCTTTGCTTTTCGCGGACCTCCTTTGCTTGGGTTTTTCTCGCCCTTCTTTGTTTTGCTTTTCCCGGCCCTGCCTTGCTTTGTTTGGCTTTATTTCGTATTCATGACGCCTCTTTTCTTTTCCTGGACCTCCTTTGCTTGGGTTTTTCTCGCCCTTCTTTGTTTTGCTTTTCCTGGCCCTGCTTTGCTCTGTTTGGCTTTACTTTGTGTTCAGGACGCCGCTTTTCTTTTCCTGGACCTCCTTTGCTTTGGTTTTTCTCGCCCCCTGCTTCGTTTTGCTTTTCCTGGCCCTCCTTGACTTTGCTTTTCTTCGTTCCGCTTTCTTTCCCCTAGCGGGGCTTTGCTCTGTCTCGCTCCGCTTTCCTCTGCAACGCTCTGCTCTGCTTTGCTGCGCTAGGCTTCCTTTGCGGACCGTCCCGCCGATTTTGCCGACGAGTCGATCGGTGTGTATTTACGAACGCATAAACCCTCGGACGACGCGCACCTTGGCCTCCCCGTAGCCCGGCGACTGTCCCCTCGGAACCGGAGGGTGGGGGCAGGAGGGCTGGCCACCCGGCACCGTCTGTTCCGCATTCCCCGCCGCTCTCTGGCGAGCGCGAGCCTCCAGGTGGGTCCCGCTGCTGCTATTCGGCTGGGAACGGTGTCGGGTGAGGTTTTCGAGGACGCTAAGCGACATCACGCGATTCCCCAAAGGACAAAAACTACCGCTTTGCTTTTCCCCTGTGCTGCTTTGCTTTGTTTTGCCTTGCTCTGCTTTGTCTTCCCTGGCCCTGTTTTGCTTTGCTTCTCCTGGCCCTTCTTTGCTTTGCTTCCCTTTGTCGCGCTTTGCTTCGCTTCGCTTCGCTTTGCTTTGTCTTCCCTGGCCCTGTTTTGCTTTGCTTCTCCTGGCCCTTCTTTGCTTTGCTTCCCTTTGTCGCGCTTTGCTTCGCTTCGCTTCGCTTTGCTTTCCTTTTCCTCGCTTTGCTTTTCCTCGCTCTTCTCCGCTTTGCTTTCCCTGCGCTTGCTTCCATTTGCTTTCCTTAGCGCTGCTTATTTTGATTCGGTTTGTATCGCCGGCACCCATTTCCTTTGCTTTGCAGTCTTTGCTCTTCCTACTCTGCTTTGCTTTTCCTGGCGCTGTTTTTTCCTTTGCCGTTCCCTAGGCCTGATTTGCCACAAGGTTTTTCCTCGTAGAGCTTTGGTTTTTTTTTTTTTTTGCCTCGCTTTGCACCGCTCTGCTCCGCTTCGCCGTGCTAGCTAGCCCTTCTTTTGCGGACCGTCCCACCGATTTTGCCGATCGATGCGTTTACGCACACGTGAACGCTAGGTCACCTAATTTGGCCTCCCCGCAGCCCGCCAACCGTGCCTTTGGAGCTGGCGGGTGGGGGCGTGGGGGTCGGCCACCCAGCCGAGTCTATTCCACGACCCCTGCCGCCTGGCGAGCCGCCAGGTGAGCTCCACTGCTGTTCGCCTGGGGGGGGGGGGCGAGGTTTCGAAAGACGGTAAGTAATTCCTAAAGCCGCAGCGGAAAACAGGCAACATTAAGAATAATAATAATTATGACTATTATTATTATTATTATTATTAAATAATGGTGAAAATAATAATAATAATAATGATAATAATAATAATAATAAGTAATAATGAGTAATAATAATAATAATAAATAATAATAATAAAATAATAAAAAATAACAACAACAGCAACAACAATAATAATATTTATTTTCAAAAACAGCTAAAGCAATCCGGCCAGGCAAGGTCGAGGTCGCGAACGCGCGCCTCGCTCCGACCGAGGGGGGCCGACAGGTCTACCCGCGCCCGCCCGCCGCCCCCCCGCGTGGTTAGGGAGGCCAGGTCTACCCGCCGCCCGGAACCGATCGGGCGCGCACGCCCTGCGAGACGCGGACGCGCGCCTCGCTCCGAGGGGGCCGACAGGTCTACCCGCGCCCCCCCCCCCCCCCCCAGCCTCGTTAGGGAGGCCAGGTCTATCCACCGCTCGGAAAGGACCGAGCGCGCACACCGTCGAGTTCGCGAACGGGGCCGACGCGCGCCTCGCTCCGAGGGGGCCGACAGGTCTACCCGCGCCCCCCCCCAGCCTCGTTAGGGAGGCCAGGTCTACCCGCCGCCCGGAAAGGACCGAGCGCAAACGGCGTCGAGGAGTTCGCGAACGGGGCCGACGCGCGCCTCGCTCCGAGGGGGCCGACAGGTCTACCCGCCCCCCCCCA
>NW_027663534.1:25000-47500 GCF_964034855.1 Anser brachyrhynchus | reverse complement strand
CCGAGAACGACGGCCCGCGAGCGAGCGGGGCACGCGCCCTAAACGCCGCCGCCGCCGCCGCCGCTCTCGCCCCGAGCGAGGCAGCGCCTCACCTGCGACGGGAAGCGAGCCGGAGAGGAGGCCGCCCGTGCCCGAACACCGGACGCCGCCGCGGCTCCCCCGGGACAGGGGAGCGCGGAAGAGCCGGCCCGCCGGGGGCCCTCTCCGACGCGACCCGAACGGCCTCATCGATCGCAAGAAAAACAGCCAACAGCGTCGCGTGCGGGCGGGTGTGCGGGAGCAACGTCCGCGAGAGGTGCTCGCGCCGACCTGAACATCGGCCCTGGCAAGAGCCGACCCGCCGGGGAGCCTCTCCGACGTGCTCGGGGAACGCCTCGGCGGGCGCTGCGTGCGGGTGAGGTGAGGTGCATCGTCGGCAAGCGGAGGCGCCGCCGCCTCGGCCGTGCCAATCCGCGCCGCCCGGTCCCCCCTTCGCCTTCCGAGCCTCCGGGACCGGTGAAAGCCGCCGGGGACGCCCCCGGACGCTCAGCGTTCGTGCGCCGGCGGACCACCCGCCGCTTTTCTCCACAGCTCTTTCTTTTCCCAGCGACTCGCGCGCGCGAGACCGCTTCTCGCTGCCCGGCGGGGCGAGGGGGGGGGCGGGAGGGAGTCGGCAGGCAGCTAAGGTTGACCAGTCGACAGAACCGACCCCCGAGCCCACGCCGCCACCGACGCCGCGCGACCCCTTTTCGTGCGCCGGCTCCCCCAGCCGCAAGTGCTCGCTCAGCACCGCTTCAGGAGCAGAGTCCCCGCTCTCTCCTAGAGACGGACACAAAAGTCACCGCCCCCGAAAAGCTCCAAGACCTTTTCAAGAGTCCCGCAGCGAGGCACCCGAGAGCAACCGACTTTTACCTCGACGTAACTGGAGGCAGAAAGAAACAGCGACGCCTACGACACCTTCCGAGCCGTCTCACGACCTACTCATCTACCGCTAGCCCCACGGCACGCCGCCAAGTCCCGTCCGAGTCAGGGTAGACGTGGCCGCCGTTCCCACAGCCCGACCGTCAGCGACCTCCTCCAGGCGGGCAGACGGGGCGCCCTCGGTAGGACACGGGTAGACCAGGCGGCCACAGGGGGACACGGTACACCTCCCGACCGCGGGAGGACACGGGGAGACCCGCCGGCCGGGACCGAACGCCGTCGGTCTGCCTTCCTTCGCTTTTCGCACGGGCCGTTCCGGCCCTTTTCGGAACTTTTCGGGCCTTTTCGGACCTTTCCGGCGCTTTTCGATGCTTTTCGCGTGGACGGACCCACTCGGGAACCGCGCGACCGACCGACAGACGGATGCCTTCGGACGCGCGCGCGCGCGCGCGCGCCCGTCGGTGCCGGGCAGACCCCGACGCCGTTCTCGCGGCCGGCCCCGCTGCAGCGACCCCTACAGGTCGCCACGGGCTACGCAAACATGGCGACCGCGGCCGGGTAGACCTGGCGGCCGCGGGAGGACACGGGTACGTCAGGCGGCCGCGAGGGGGCGCGGGGGGACCCGGTAGACCTGGCGGCCGCAGGAGAACACGGGGAGACTAGGCGGCCACGGGAGGACGCGGCACACCCGGCGACCGCAGGAGGACACCGGCAGACCCGCCGGCCGGGACCGAACGACGTCGGTCGGTCTGCCTTCCTTCGCTTTTCGTACGGGCCGTTCCGGCCCTTTTCGGACCTTTTCGGACCTTTTCGGCCCTTTCCGGCGCTATTCGCTGCTTTTCGCGTGGACGGACCCACTCGGGAACCGCGCGACCGACCGACAGACGGATGCCTTTGGACGTGCGCGCGCGCGTCCGTCGGTGCCGGGCAGACCCCGACGCCGTTCTCGCGGCCGGCCCCGCTGCAGCGACCCCTACAGGTCGCCACGGGCTATGCAAACACGGCGACCGCATAGACCCGGCGGCCGCAGGAGGACACGGGGAGACTAGGCGGCCACAGGAGGACGCGGTACACCCGGCAACCGCAGGAGGACACCGGCAGACCCGCCGGCCGGGACCGAACGCCGTCGGTCGGTCTGCCTTCCTTCGCTTTTCGTACGGGCCGTTCCGGCCCTTTTCGGACCTTTTCGGGCCTTTTCGGACCTTTCCGGCGCTTTTCGATGCTTTTCGCCTGGGCGGACCCACTCGGGAATCGCTTGACCGACCGACCGACCGACGGACGCCTTTGGACATGCGCGCGCATGCGTCCTTCGGCTTCCGGGTAGACCCGGACGCCGTTCTCGGCCAGGCGTTTGCCTCTGACGTCAGAGCGACGGGCGGCCCGAGGCAACCGGGGGCCGCGGCCGCGAGCTCGCCTTCTCGAACACCCGCCTCCCCGTAGCCCGGCTACCGGCCCCTATTCGCCTGGGGCGGGTTGGGCTGGGGGGGAGCGACTTTGCACCACGCTAAGCAACTACACGTTTCGTTTTCACAGCACTGTTTTGCTTTGATATGCTTCTCCTGCCACCGCTACGCGTTGCTTTTCCTGACCCTGCTTGACTATGCTTTTCCTGATAAGGCTTTCTTTTCCTTCCGAGGCTTTCCTTCGTCTCGCATTTCTTCCCTTTGCACTGCCGACCGTACCCGGCATGAGGGCCCTGCGGTCTTTGCCCCGCAGACACTGGGAACCGGCAGGAGGGCTGGCCGCCAGCTCCTTGCATTTGCTTCGCTTCTCTTTGTTTCTCCTTGCTTTGCTTTGCTTTGCTCTGCTCTTCCGGGCACAGTTTTGCTTTTCCTTCTCTGCGTTCCTCTGCTGTTCTCGCCCCTGCTTTGCTTTCCTTTGCCTCAGATTGCTTTGCGTCAGATTGCTTTGCTTTTTTTTTGTTGTTGTTTTTGTTTCTTTTTTTCTTCTTCTTCTTTTTTTTTTTTTTTTTTTTTTGTTAATATAGATACATATTCATTTTATTGCTTTGTTTTATTTTTGGACCTTTTGGCTTTGGTTTTCCTGGCCGCGCTTTGCTTTGCCTGGCCCTGCTTGTCATTTCTTTTCATTATGCCGCATTCTTTTCCCTAGCAGGGCTTTGCTTTGCCTTGCTCGGCTTTCCTCTTCATTTCTCTGCTCTCCTGTGCTGCGCTAGGCTTCCTTTGCAGACCGTCCCGACGATTTTGCCGATGAGGCGATCGGTATATTTAGGAACGCATAAACCCTCAGACACACAGCTGGGCCTCCCCGCAGCCCGGACACTGTCCCCTCGCAACTCGAGGGTGGGGGCAGCAGGCCCGGCCACCCGACATGGTCAGTTCTGTGGCCCCAGCCGTGTGGCCTGCTGCTAGGCGGTCCCCACTGCTCCCCGTCTGGGGACGGCGTTGGGTGAGGTTTTGAACGACGATCAGTAACTACATGATTCCCACAACTACATTGGATGGAAGGCAACAATCAATAAATAAATAAATAAATAAAGATAAAACCAGGTAAAGCAAGACATGGTTCTTGCCCGCTGTCACGGCGGACTATGAGGTGTCAGGGAGGCCGGGGAGCGGGCGAGCAGGGTACAGCCACGTTGTGGTTTAACCCGGCTGGCAGCTAAACACCACACAGTCGTTCGCTCACCCTCCCCCCTCCCTCTCTGGGATGGGGGAGAGAAACGGGAAAGTGAAGCCGGTGAGTTGAGATAAAGACAGTTTATTAAGACAGGAATATAATAATATAAGGAATATAAGGAATATAATAATAACAATAATAATAATAATAGTGATAATGATAATAGTATTAACAATAATAATGTGTAAGAAAACAAGTGATGCACAATGCAATTGCTCACCACCCGCTGACCGATGCCCAGCCTATTCCCGAGCAGCCGGCCCCCCCACCCCGGCCAGCCACCCCTATATATTGTTTAGCCATCCGAGTCTGGCCGCCAGCTCTACCCGGCATGAGGGCCCTGCGGTCTTTGCCCCGCAGACACTGGGAACCGGCAGGAGGGCTGGCCGCCAGCTCCTTACATTTGCTTCGCTTCTCTTTCTTTTTCCTTGCTCTGCTTTGCTTTGCTCTGCTCTGCTCTTCCGGGCACACTTTTGCTTTTCCTTCTCTACTTTGCTCTGCTGTTCTTGCCCCTGCTTTGCTTTGCTTTGCCTCAGATTGCTTTGCTTTGCTTTGTTTGCTCTGTCTTTCCTGGCAATGCTTTGCTTTTCCTCGTGCTACTTCGCTTTGCTTTGCTTTGCCTTGCTCTGCTTTGCCTCCACTGGCCATGTTTTCTTTTGCTTTTTCAGGCCACGCTTTCCTTTGTCTTGCTTTGCTTTGTATTCCTGCCACGGCTTTGCTTTACCTTCTCTGCTCTGCTTTGCTTTTCCTACCCCTGCTGTGCTTTGCCTTGCTTCCTCAAACTGCTTTCTTCCTTTTGCTCTACATTTCCTGGCACTGCTTTCCTTTTCGTTGTGCTACTTCACTTTGCTTTGCTCTGCCTTGCACTGCTTTGCCTTTCCTGGACACGCTTTACTTTGCTTTTCCTGGCCCTGCTTTGCTTGGGTTTCTTTTTGCCTTTTTTTTTTTTTTTTTTTACTTTAGATATATATTCATTGCATTGCTTTGTTTTATTTCTGGACCTTTTTACTTTGGTTTTCCTGGCCGCGCTTTGCTTTTCCTGACCCTGCATTTTCGGGCCATGCTTTCCTTTGTCTTGCTTCGCTTAGTATTCCTGGCACCTCTTGGTTTTACTTTCTCTGCTCTGCTTTGCTTTTCCTACCCCTGCTGTGCTTTGCCTTGCCTCAAACTGCTTTCTTTACTTTGCTCTACGTTTCCTGGCCCTGCTGGGACTTTCCTTGTACGAGTTTGCACTGCTTTGCTTTGCCTTGCTCTGCTTTGCCTTTCCTGGCCGTGCTTTTTCAGGCCACGCTTTCCTTTGTCTTGCTTCGCTTCGTATTCCTGGCACCTCTTGGTTTTACTTTCTCTGCTCTGCTTTGCTTTTCCTACCCCTGCTCTGCTTTGCCTCGCCTCAAACTGCTTTCTTTACTTTGCTCTACCTTTCCTGGCACTGCTGGGACTTTCCTTGTACAAGTTTGCACTGCTTCGCTTTGCCTTGCTCTGCGTCGCCTTTCCTGACCATGCTTTTTCAGGCCATGCTTTCCTTTGTTTTGCTTCGCTTTGTATTCCTGCCACGGCTTTGCTTTACCATCTCTGCTCTGCTTTGCTTTTCCTACCCCTGCTGTGCTTAGCCTCGCCTCAAACTGCTTTCTTTACTTTGCTCTACGTGTCCTGGCACTGCTGGGACTTTCCTTGTACGAGTTTGCACTGCTTTGCTTTGCCTTGCTCTGCGTTGCCTTTCCTGGCCGTGCTTTTTCCGGCCACGCTTTCCTTTGTTTTGCTTTGCTTTTTATTCCAGGCACCTCTTGGTTTTACTTTCTCTGCTCTGCTCTGCTTTTCCTACCCCTGCTGTGCTTTGCCTTGCCTCAAACTGCTTTCGTAACTTTGTCTACGTTTCCTGGCACTGCTGGGACTTTCCTTGTACAAGTTTGCACTGCTTTGCTTTGCCTTGCTCTGCTTTGCCTTTCCGGGACATGCTTTTTCAGGCCACGCTTTCCTTTGTCTTGCTCTGCTTTTATTCCTGGCACTTCTTGGTTTTACTTTCTCTGCTCTGCTTTGCTTTTCCTACCCCTGCTGTGCTTTGCCTTGCCTCAAACTGCTTTCTTTACTTTGCTCTACCTTTCCTGGCACTGCTGGGACTTTCCTTGTACAAGTTTGCACCGCTTTGCTTTGCCTTGCTCTGCGTTGCCTTTCCTGACCATGCTTTTTCAGGCCATGCTTTCCCTTGTCTTGCTTCGCTTTGTTTTCCTGCCACGGCTTTGCTTTACCTTCTCTGCTCTGCTTTGCTTTTCCTACCCCTGCTGTGCTTTGCCTCGCCTCAAACTGCTCTCTTTACTCTGCTCTACGTTTCCTGGCACTGCTGGGACTTTCCTTGTACGAGTTTGCACTGCTTTGCTTTGCCTTGCTCGGCTTTCCTCTTCATTTCTCTGCTCTCCTGTGCTGCGCTAGGCTTCCTTTGCAGACCGTCCCGACGATTTTGCCGATGAGGCGATCGGTATATTTAGGAACGCATAAACCCTCAGACACACAGCTGGGCCTCCCCGCAGCCCGGACACTGTCCCCTCGCAACTCGAGGGTGGGGGCAGCAGGCCCGGCCACCCGACATGGTCAGTTCTGTGGCCCCAGCCGTGTGGCCTGCTGCTAGGCGGTCCCCACTGCTCCCCGTCTGGGGACGGCGTTGGGTGAGGTTTTGAACGACGATCAGTAACTACATGATTCCCACAACTACATTGGATGGAAGGCAACAATCAATAAATAAATAAATAAATAAAGATAAAACCAGGTAAAGCAAGACATGGTTCTTGCCCGCTGTCACGGCGGACTATGAGGTGTCAGGGAGGCCGGGGAGCGGGCGAGCAGGGTACAGCCACGTTGTGGTTTAACCCGGCTGGCAGCTAAACACCACACAGTCGTTCGCTCACCCTCCCCCCTCCCTCTCTGGGATGGGGGAGAGAAACGGGAAAGTGAAGCCGGTGAGTTGAGATAAAGACAGTTTATTAAGACAGGAATATAATAATATAAGGAATATAAGGAATATAATAATAACAATAATAATAATAATAGTGATAATGATAATAGTATTAACAATAATAATGTGTAAGAAAACAAGTGATGCACAATGCAATTGCTCACCACCCGCTGACCGATGCCCAGCCTATTCCCGAGCAGCCGGCCCCCCCACCCCGGCCAGCCACCCCTATATATTGTTTAGCCATCCGAGTCTGGCCGCCAGCTCTACCCGGCATGAGGGCCCTGCGGTCTTTGCCCCGCAGACACTGGGAACCGGCAGGAGGGCTGGCCGCCAGCTCCTTACATTTGCTTCGCTTCTCTTTCTTTTTCCTTGCTCTGCTTTGCTTTGCTCTGCTCTGCTCTTCCGGGCACACTTTTGCTTTTCCTTCTCTACTTTGCTCTGCTGTTCTTGCCCCTGCTTTGCTTTGCTTTGCCTCAGATTGCTTTGCTTTGCTTTGTTTGCTCTGTCTTTCCTGGCAATGCTTTGCTTTTCCTCGTGCTACTTCGCTTTGCTTTGCTTTGCCTTGCTCTGCTTTGCCTCCACTGGCCATGTTTTCTTTTGCTTTTTCAGGCCACGCTTTCCTTTGTCTTGCTTTGCTTTGTATTCCTGCCACGGCTTTGCTTTACCTTCTCTGCTCTGCTTTGCTTTTCCTACCCCTGCTGTGCTTTGCCTTGCTTCCTCAAACTGCTTTCTTCCTTTTGCTCTACATTTCCTGGCACTGCTTTCCTTTTCGTTGTGCTACTTCACTTTGCTTTGCTCTGCCTTGCACTGCTTTGCCTTTCCTGGACACGCTTTACTTTGCTTTTCCTGGCCCTGCTTTGCTTGGGTTTCTTTTTGCCTTTTTTTTTTTTTTTTTTTACTTTAGATATATATTCATTGCATTGCTTTGTTTTATTTCTGGACCTTTTTACTTTGGTTTTCCTGGCCGCGCTTTGCTTTTCCTGACCCTGCATTTTCGGGCCATGCTTTCCTTTGTCTTGCTTCGCTTAGTATTCCTGGCACCTCTTGGTTTTACTTTCTCTGCTCTGCTTTGCTTTTCCTACCCCTGCTGTGCTTTGCCTTGCCTCAAACTGCTTTCTTTACTTTGCTCTACGTTTCCTGGCCCTGCTGGGACTTTCCTTGTACGAGTTTGCACTGCTTTGCTTTGCCTTGCTCTGCTTTGCCTTTCCTGGCCGTGCTTTTTCAGGCCACGCTTTCCTTTGTCTTGCTTCGCTTCGTATTCCTGGCACCTCTTGGTTTTACTTTCTCTGCTCTGCTTTGCTTTTCCTACCCCTGCTCTGCTTTGCCTCGCCTCAAACTGCTTTCTTTACTTTGCTCTACCTTTCCTGGCACTGCTGGGACTTTCCTTGTACAAGTTTGCACTGCTTCGCTTTGCCTTGCTCTGCGTCGCCTTTCCTGACCATGCTTTTTCAGGCCATGCTTTCCTTTGTTTTGCTTCGCTTTGTATTCCTGCCACGGCTTTGCTTTACCATCTCTGCTCTGCTTTGCTTTTCCTACCCCTGCTGTGCTTAGCCTCGCCTCAAACTGCTTTCTTTACTTTGCTCTACGTGTCCTGGCACTGCTGGGACTTTCCTTGTACGAGTTTGCACTGCTTTGCTTTGCCTTGCTCTGCGTTGCCTTTCCTGGCCGTGCTTTTTCCGGCCACGCTTTCCTTTGTTTTGCTTTGCTTTTTATTCCAGGCACCTCTTGGTTTTACTTTCTCTGCTCTGCTCTGCTTTTCCTACCCCTGCTGTGCTTTGCCTTGCCTCAAACTGCTTTCGTAACTTTGTCTACGTTTCCTGGCACTGCTGGGACTTTCCTTGTACAAGTTTGCACTGCTTTGCTTTGCCTTGCTCTGCTTTGCCTTTCCGGGACATGCTTTTTCAGGCCACGCTTTCCTTTGTCTTGCTCTGCTTTTATTCCTGGCACTTCTTGGTTTTACTTTCTCTGCTCTGCTTTGCTTTTCCTACCCCTGCTGTGCTTTGCCTTGCCTCAAACTGCTTTCTTTACTTTGCTCTACCTTTCCTGGCACTGCTGGGACTTTCCTTGTACAAGTTTGCACCGCTTTGCTTTGCCTTGCTCTGCGTTGCCTTTCCTGACCATGCTTTTTCAGGCCATGCTTTCCCTTGTCTTGCTTCGCTTTGTTTTCCTGCCACGGCTTTGCTTTACCTTCTCTGCTCTGCTTTGCTTTTCCTACCCCTGCTGTGCTTTGCCTCGCCTCAAACTGCTCTCTTTACTCTGCTCTACGTTTCCTGGCACTGCTGGGACTTTCCTTGTACGAGTTTGCACTGCTTTGCTTTGCCTTGCTCGGCTTTCCTCTTCATTTCTCTGCTCTCCTGTGCTGCGCTAGGCTTCCTTTGCAGACCGTCCCGACGATTTTGCCGAGGAGGCGATCGGTATATTTCGGAACGCATAAACCCTCAGACACACAGCTGGGCCTCCCCGCAGCCCGGACACTGTCCCCTCGCAACTCGAGGGTGGGGGCAGCAGGCCCGGCCACCCGACATGGTCAGTTCTGTGGCCCCAGCCGTGTGGCCTGCCGCTAGGCGGGCCCCACTGCTATTCGTCTGGGGACGGCGTTGGGTGAGGTTTTCAACGACGGTAAGTAACTACATGATTCCCACAACTACATTGGATGGAAGGCAACAATAAATAAATAAATAAATAAATAAATAAATAAATAAAGATAAAACCAGGTAAAGCAAGACATGGTTCTTGCCCACTGTCACGGCGGACTAAGAGGTGTCAGGGAGGCCGGGGAGCGGGCGAGCAGGGTACAGCCACCGTCCGAGTCTGGCCGCCAGCTCTACCCGGCATGAGGGCCCTGCGGTCTTTGCCCCGCAGACACTGGGAACCGGCAGGAGGGCTGGCCGCCAGCTCCTTACATGTGCTTCGCTTCTCTTTGTTTTTCCTTGCTCTGCTTTGCTTTGCTCTGCTCTGCTCTTCCGGGCACACTTTTGCTTTTCCTTCTCTACTTTCCTCTGCTGTTCCTGCCCCTGCTTTGCTTTGCTTTGCCTCAGATTGCTTTGCTTTGCTTTGTTTGCTTTGTCTTTCCTGGCAATGTTATGCTTTTCCTCGTGCTACTTCGCTTTGCTTTGCTTTGCTTTGCCTTGCTCTAGTTTGCCTCCACTGGCCATGCTTTCTTTTGCTTTTTCAGGCCACGCTTTCCTTTGTTTTGCTTTGCTTTGTATTCCTGCCACGGCTTTGCTTTACCTTCTCTGCTCTGCTTTGCTTTTCCTACCCCTGCTGTGCTTTGCCTCGCCTCAAACTGCTTTCGTTAGTTTGCTCTACCTTTCCTGGCACTGCTGGGACTTTCCTTGTACGAGTTTGCACTGCTTTGCTTTGCCTTGCTCTGCGTTGCCTTTCCTGGCCATGCTTTTTCAGGCCATGCTTTCCTTTGTTTTCCTTTGCTTCGTATTCCTGGCGCCTCTTGGTTTTACCTTCTCTGCTCTGCTTTGCTTTTCCTACCCCTGCAGTGCTTTGCCTCGCCTCAAACTGCTTTCTTTACTTTGCTCTACCTTTCCTGGCACTGCTGGGACTTCCCTTGTACGAGTTCGCACTGCTTTGCTTTGCCTTGCTCTGCTTTGCCTCCACTGGCCGTGTTTTCTTTTGCTTTTTCAGGCCACGCTTTCCTTTGTCTTGCTTCGCTTCGCTTTGTATTCCTGGCACCTCTAGGTTTTACTTTCTCTGCTCTGCTTTGCCTTGCCTCCAACTGCTTTCGTTACTTTGCTCTACCTTTCCTGGCCCTGCTGGGACTTTCCTTGTACGAGTTTGCACTGCTTTGCTTTGCCTTGCTCTGCTTTGCCTTTCCTGGCCGTGCTTTTTCAGGCCACGCTTTCCTTTGTTTTGCTTTGCTTTTTATTCCAGGCACCTCTTGGTTTTACTTTCTCTGCTCTGCTCTGTTTTTCCTACCCCTGCTGTGCTTTGCCTTGCCTCCTCAAACTGCTTTCTTTCTTTTGCTCTACATTTCCTGGCCCTGCTTTGCTTTTCCCTGTGCTACTTTCCTTTGCTTTGCTCTGCCTTGCACCGCTTTGCCTTTCCTGGACACGCTTTTCTTTGCTTTTCCTGGCCCTGCTTTGCTTGGTCTTTTTTTTGCGTTTTTTTGTTTTCTTTGTTTGTTTGTTTGTTTGTTTTATTTTAGTATAGATACATTTTCATTGCATTGCTTTGTTTTATTTTTGGACCTTTTTGCTTTGGTTTTCCTGGCCACGCTTTGCTTTTCCTGGCCATGCTTTTTCAGGCCATGCTTTCCTTTGTTTTGCTTTGCTTCGTATTCCTGCCACGACTTTGCTTTACCTTTTCTGCTCTGCTTTGCTTTTCCTACCCCTGTTGTGCTTTGTCTCGCCTCAAACTGCTTTCTTTCTTTTGCTCTACATTTCCTGGCCCTGCTTTGCTTTTCCTTGTGCTACTTTCCTTTGCTCTGCTCTGCCTTGCACCGCTTTGCCTTTCCTGGACACGCTTTTCTTTGCTTTTCCTGGCCCTGCTTTGCTTGGTCTTTTTTTTGCGTTTTTTTGTTTTGTTTGTTTGTTTGTTTGTTTGTTTTATTTTAGTATAGATACATTTTCATTGCATTGCTTTGTTTTATTTTTGGACCTTTTTGCTTTGGTTTTCCTGGCCACGCTTTGCTTTTCCTGGCCATGCTTTTTCAGGCCATGCTTTCCTTTGTTTTGCTTTGCTTCGTATTCCTGCCACGACTTTGCTTTACCTTCTCTGCTCTGCTTTGCTTTTCCTACCCCTGTTGTGCTTTGTCTCGCCTCAAACTGCTTTCTTTACTTTGCTCTACGTTTCCTGGCACTGCTGGGACTTTCCTTGTACGAGTTTGCACTGCTTTGCTTTGCCTTGCTCTGCGTTGCCTTTCCTGGCCATGCTTTTTCGGGCCACGCTTTCCTTTGTTTTGCTTTGCTTCGTATTCCTGGCACCTCTTGGTTTTACTTTCTCTGCTCTGCTCTGCTTGTCCTACCCCTGCTGTGCTTTGCCTTGCCTCAAACTGCTTTCGTTACTTTGCTCTACGGTTCCTGGCACTGCTGGGACTTTCCTTGTACAAGTTTGCACTGCTTTGCTTTGCCTTGCTCGGCTTTCCTCTTCATTGCTCTGCTCTCCTGTGCTGCGCTAGGCTTCCTTTGCAGACCGTCCTGACGATTTTGCCGATGAGGCGATCGGTATATTTCGGAACGCATAAACCCTCAGACACACAGCTGGGCCTCCCCGCAGCCCGGACACTGTCCCCTCGCAACTCGAGGGTGGGGGCAGCAGGCCCGGCCACCCGACATGGTCAGTTCTGTGGCCCCAGCCGTGTGGCCCACCGCTAGGCGGTCCCCACTGCTCCCCGTCTGGGGACGGTGTTGGGTGAGGTTTTGAACGACGATCAGTAAATACATGATTCCCACAACTACATTGGATGGAAGGCAAGAATAAATAAATAAATAAATAAATGCAGGGGGGAAAAAAAAAAAAAAAATCAGGTAAAGCAAGACATGGTTCTTGCCCGCTGTCACGGCGGACTATGAGGGTTCAGGGAGGCCGGGGAGCGGGCGAGCAGGGTACAGCCACCATCCGAGTCTGGCCGCCAGCTCTACCCGGCATGAGGGCCCTGCGGTCTTTGCCCCGCAGACACTGGGAACCGGCAGGAGGGCTGGCCGCCAGCTCCTTACATTTGCTTCGCTTCTCTTTCTTTTTCCTTGCTCTGCTTTGCTCTGCTCTGCTCTTCCGGGCACACTTTTGCTTTTCCTTCTCTACTTTGCTCTGCCTTTCTTGCCCCCGCTTTGCTTTGCTTTGCCTCAGATTGCTTTGCTTTGCTTTGTTTGCTCTGTCTTTCCTGGCACTGCTTTGCTTTTCCTTGTGCTACTTCACTTTGCTTTGCTCTGCCTTGCACTGCTTTGCCTTTCCTGGACACGCTTTACTTTGCTTTTCCTGGCCCTGCTTTGCTTGGTTTTTTTTTTGCCTTTTTTTTTTTTTTTTTTTTTTTTTTTACTTTAGATATATATTCATTGCATTGCTTTGTTTTATTTCTGGACCTTTTTACTTTGGTTTTCCTGGCCGCGCTTTGCTTTTCCTGGCCCTGCTTTTTCAGGCCATGCTTTCCTTTGTCTTACTTTGCTTCGTATTCCTGGCACCTCTTGGTTTTACTTTCTCTGCTCTGCTTTGCTTTTCCTACCCCTGCAGTGCTTTGCCTCGCCTCAAACTGCTTTCCTTACTTCGCTCTACGTTTCCTGGCACTGCTGGGACTTTCCTTGTACGAGTTTGCACTGCTTTGCTTTGCCTTGCTCTGCTTTGCCTCCACTGGCCATGTTTTCTTTTGCTTTTTCAGGCCACGCTTTCCTTTGTCTTGCTTCGCTTCGCTTTGTATTCCTGGCACCTCTAGGTTTTACTTTCTCTGCTCTGCTTTGCCTTGCCTCCAACTGCTTTCGTTACTTTGCTCTACCTTTCCTGGCCCTGCTGGGACTTTCCTTGTACGAGTTTGCACTGCTTTGCTTTGCCTTGCTCTGCTTTGCCTTTCCTGGCCGTGCTTTTTCAGGCCACGCTTTCCTTTGTTTTGCTTTGCTTTTTATTCCAGGCACCTCTTGGTTTTACTTTCTCTGCTCTGCTCTGCTTTTCCTACCCCTGCTGTGCTTTGCCTTGCCTCCTCAAACTGCTTTCTTTCTTTTGCTCTACATTTCCTGGCACTGCTTTGCTTTTCCTTGTGCTACTTTCCTTTGCTTTGCTCTGCCTTGCACTGCTTTGCCTTTCCTGGACACGCTTTACTTTGCTTTTCCTGGCCATGCTTTGCTTGTTTTTTTTTTTTGCCTTTTTTTTTTTTTTTTTTTTTTTTTTTACTTTAGATATATATTCATTTCATTGCTTTGTTTTATTTCTGGACCTTTTTACTTTGGTTTTCCTGGCCGCGCTTTGCTTTTCCTGACCCTGCATTTTCGGGCCATGCTTTCCTTTGTCTTGCTTCGCTTTGTATTCCTGGCACCTCTTGGTTTTACCTTCTCTGCTCTGCTTTGCTTTTCCTACCCCTGCTGTGCTTTGCCTTGCCTCAAACTGCTTTCTTTACTTTGCTCTACGTTTCCTGGCCCTGCTGGGACTTTCCTTGTACGAGTTTGCACTGCTTTGCTTTGCCTTGCTCTGCGTTGCCTTTCCTGGCCATGCTTTTTCAGGCCACGCTTTCCTTTGTCTTACTTTGCTTCGTATTCCTGGCACCTCTTGGTTTTACTTTCTCTGCTCTGCTTTGCTTTTCCTACACCTGCTGTGCTTTGCCTCGCCTCAAACTGCATTCTTTACTTTGCTCTACGTTTCCTGGCCCTGCTGGGACTTTCCTTGTACAAGTTTGCACTGCTTTGCTTTGCCTTGCTCTGCGTTGCCTTTCCTGACCATGCTTTTTCAGGCCATGCTTTCCCTTGTCTTGCTTCGCTTTGTTTTCCTGCCACGGCTTTGCTTTACCTTCTCTGCTCTGCTTTGCTTTTCCTACCCCTGCTGTGCTTTGCCTCGCCTCAAACTGCTCTCTTTACTCTGCTCTACGTTTCCTGGCACTGCTGGGACTTTCCTTGTACCAGTTTGCACTGCTTTGCTTTGCGTTGCTCGGCTTTCCTCTTCATTTCTCTGCTCTCCTGTGCTGCGCTAGGCTTCCTTTGCAGACCGTCCCGACGATTTTGCCGATGAGGCTATCGGTATATTTCGGAACGCATAAACCCTCAGACACACAGCTGGGCCTCCCCGCAGCCCGGACACTGTCCCCTCGCAACTCGAGGGTGGGGGCAGCAGGCCCGGCCACCCGACATGGTCAGTTCTCTGGCCCTAGCCGTGTGGCCTGCCGCTAGGCGGGCCCCACTGCTATTCGTCTGGGGACGGTGTTGGGTGAGGTTTTGAACGACGATCAGTAAATACATGATTCCCACAACTACAGTGGATGGAAGGCAAGAATAAATAAATAAATAAATAAATGCAGGGGGAAAAAAAAATAAATAAATAAAATCAGGTAAAGCAAGACATGGTTCTTGCCCGCTGTCACGGCGGACTATGAGGGTTCAGGGAGGCCGGGGAGCGGGCGAGCAGGGTACAGCCACCGTCCGAGTCTGGCCGCCAGCTCTACCCGGCATGAGGGCCCTGCGGTCTTTGCCCCGCAGACACTGGGAACCGGCAGGAGGGCTTGCCGCCAGCTCCTTACATTTGCTTCGCTTCTCTTTCTTTTTCCTTGCTCTGCTTTGCTTTGCTCTGCTCTTCCGGGCACACTTTTGGTTTTCCTTCTCTCCTTTCCTCTGCTGTTCCTGCCCCTGCTTTGCTTTGCTTTGCCTCAGATTGCTTTGCTTTGATTCGTTTGCTTTGTCTTTCCTGGCAATGCTTTGCTTTTCCTCGTGCTACTTTGCTTCGCTTTCCTTTGCCTTGCTCTGCTTTTCTGGCCGTGCTTTGTTTGGTTTTGCTTTACTTTGCCTTCCCTCTTTGACACTGTTTTAGTTTTCCTCGTGCTGCCTTGCTTTCCCTTTCTCTGCTTTGCCTTCCCTGCGCATGCTTTCTTTTGCTTTTTCAGGCCACGCTTTCCTTTGTTTAGCTTTGCTTTGTATTCCTGGCACTGCTTCTCTTTTCCTTCTCTACGTTGCTTTGTTTTCCTACCCCCGCTGTGCTTCGCCTTGCCTCAATTTCTTTCTTTCCTTTGCTCTACCTTTCCTGGCCCTGCTTTGTTTTTGCTTGTGCTACTTTGCTCTGCTTTGCTTTGCCTTACTCTCATTTGCCTTTCCTGGCCATGCTTTGCTTTGCTTTTCTTACCCCTGCTTTTCTTTCCTTTTCTGGCCCTGCTTTCTTTTACTTTGCTTCACTTTGCCTTGAATTCCAGACAGTGCTTTGCTTTGTCTTGTGCTGCTTTGCTTTGTTTTGCATTGCTGTGCTTTGCATTCCCTGGCCCTCTTTTTTGTTTTTCTTCCCCTCCCCCCCCCCCCCCAACCCCCCCCCCACCGCCCCCCCCCCGCCATGCTTTCCTTTGTTTTGCTTTGCTTTGTGTTCCTGGCTCTGCTATGCATTTCTTTGTGCTGTTTTGCTCTGCTTTGCTTTGCCTTGCTCTGCTTTGCCTTTCCTGGCCATGCTTTGCTTTGCTTTTTCTGGCCCTACTTTGCTTTGGTTTTTTTGTTTGCTCGGTTGTTTTTTTTTTACCCTTTTTCCTTTGTTTTCTCTGGCCGTGCTTTGCTTTTCCTTATGCCACTTTCTTTTCCCTAGCGGGGCTTTGCTTTGCCTTGCTCTGCTTTCCTCCGCATTGCTCTGCTCTGCTCTGCTTTGCTGCTCTAGGCTCCTTTTGCAGACCGTCCCACCGATTTTGCCGACGAGTCGATCGGTGTATTTAGAAACACGTAAACCCTCAGACGCACACCTTGACCTCCCCCCACCTCGGCGACTGTCCCCTCGGAACTGGCGGACGAGGGGACAGGGATCTGACCACCGGGCCGGGTCTATTCTGTGGCCCCCGCTGTCCGGCGAGCCGCCAGGTGGGCCCCGTTGCTATTCGTCTGGGGAGGGTGGGGGTTGCGAACGACGCTAAGTAACTACGTGATTCCTAAAAGTAAAGGGGGAAACAGACAACGATTATTATTATTATTACTACTACTGTTTTTATTATGTTTTCGTTATATATATATTTACTCTTATTTAGTACTTTCTTTTGTAATAACTCTTAAGTAGTATATATAATATTATATATCTATGGATCGTTTATGTAACGATAAAAAGCTAAAGCAAACCGGCCGGGCAGCCAGCCACACCGAGTCGCACAGGTGGCGAGCTGCTCGTGACCGAGCGGGAGCCTCTTATGTCAGAGCGGCCGGCGGCCGGAAGCAACCGGGGGCCGCTGCCACACCCTCGCCTTCTTGAACGCCCGCCTCCCCGTAACCCGGCAACGGGCCCCTCCCTATTCGTCTGGGGCGGGTGGGAGGTGCGATTTCGAACGACACTAAGGAACTACACGTTTCGTATTCACAGCACTGTTTTTCTTTGCTTTGCTTTTCCTGGCCCTGCTTTGCTTTGCTTTGCATTCGTGGCACCGCTTTGTTTTTCCCGGCCCTGTTTTGCTTTGTTTTTACTGACCCCGATTCGTTTTGCTTTTCTTGGCCCTGCTTGACTTTTCTTTGCCCGATAAGGCTTTCTTTTTCCTCGCAGGGTTTGCTTTGCTTTGCCTTGCTCTGCTTTGCCTTCCCTGGCCCTGCTACGTTTTGCTTCTTCCGGCCACGCTTTCCTTTGCTTAGCTTTGCTTCGTATTCCTAGCGCCGCTTTGCTTTTTCTTCTCTGCTTTGCTTTGCTTCTCCTACCCCTGCTGTGCTTCGCCTCGCCTCAAAGTCCTTTGCTTTGCCTTTCCTGGCCCTGCTTTGCTTTTCCTCGTGCTACTTTGCTTTGCCTTGGTCTGCTTTGCTTTTCCTTGCCGTGCTTCGTTTTGTTTTGCTCTGCTTTGTATTCACCGCATCGCCTTGCTTTCCTTGGCCCTGCATTTTTTTTTAATTTTTTTTTTTCTCTGTCCCTCTTTGTTTAGCTTTCCCTGGACCTGCTTTGCTTTGCTTTGCGTTCCCGGCACCTCTTTTCTTTTCCTGGACCTCCTTTGCTTGGGTTTTTCTCGCCCTTCTTTGTTTTGCTTTTCCCGGCCCTGCCTTCCTTTGTTTGGCTTTATTTCGTATTCATGACGCCGCTTTTCTTTTCCTGGACCTCCTTTGCTTGGGTTTTTCTCGCCCTTCTTTGTTTTGATTTCCTGGCCCTGCTTTGCTTTGTTTTTACTGACCCCGATTCCTTTTGCTTTTCCTGGCCCTGCCTGACTTTTCTTTGCCCGATAAGGCTTTCTTTTTCCTTGCAGGGTTTGCTTTGCTTTGCCTTGCTCTGCTTTGCCTTCCCTGGCCCTGCTACGTTTTGCTTCTTCCGGCCACGCTTTCCTTTGCTTAGCTTTGCTTCGTATTCCTGGCGCAGCTTTGCTTTTTCTTCTCTGCTTTGCTTTGCTTCTCCTACCCCTGCTGTGCTTCGCCTCGCCTCAAAGTCCTTTGCTTTGCCTTTCCTGGCCCTGCTTTGCTTTTCCTTGTGCTACTTTGCTCTGCTTTGCTTTGCCTTACTCTCATTTGCCTTTCCTGGCCATGCTTTGCTTTGCTTTTCTTACCCCTGCTTTTCTTTCCTTTTCTGGCCCTGCTTTGTTTTACTTTGCTTCACTTTGCCTTGAATTCCAGACAGTGCTTTGCTTTGTCTTGTGCTGCTTTGCTTTGTTTTGCATTGCTGTGCTTTGCATTCCCTGGCCCTCTTTTTTTTTTTCTTTCTTCGCCCCCCCCCCCCCCCCCCCCCCGCTTCTCCCCCCGCCCCCCCCCCCCCGGCCATGCCTTCCTTTGTTTTGCTTTGCTTTGTGTTCCTGGCTCTGCTATGCATTTCTTTGTGCTGCTTTGCTCTGCTTTGCTTTGCCTTGCTCTGCATTCCCTGGCCCTCATTTTTTTTTTTTTTTCTCCCCCCCCACCCCGGCCATGCCTTCCTTTGTTTGCTTTGCTTTGTGTTCCTGGCTCTGCTATGTATTTCTTTGTGCTGCTTTGCTCTGCTTTGCCTTTCCTGGCCATGCTTTGCTTTGCTTTTTCTGGCCCTGCTTTGTTTTGTTTTTTTTTTTTTGTTTGTTTGTTTTTTGTTTTTTGGTTTTTTTTTTACCCTTTTTCCTTTGTTTTTTCTGGCCGTGCTTTGCTTTTCCTTATGCCACTTTCTTTTCCCTAGCGGGGCTTTGCTTTGCCTTGCTCTGCTTTCCTCCGCATTGCTCTGCTCTGCTCTGCTTTGCTGCTCTAGGCTTCTTTTGCAGACCGTCCCACCGATTTTGCCGACGAGTCGATCGGTGTATTTAGAAACACGTAAACCCTCAGACGCACACCTTGACCTCCCCCCACCTCGGCGACTGTCCCCTCGGAACTGGCGGACGAGGGGACAGGGATCTGGCCACCGGGCCGGGTCTATTCTGTGGCCCCCGCTGTCCGGCGAGCCGCCAGGTGGGCCCCGTTGCTATTCGTCTGGGGAGGGTGGGGGTTGCGAACGACGCTAAGTAACTACTCGATTCGTAAAAGTAAAGGGGGAAACAGACAACGATTATTATTATTATTACTACTACTCTTTTTATTATGTTTTCGTTATATATATATTTACTCTAATTTAGTACTTTCTTTTGTAATAACTCTTAAGTAGTATATATAATATTATATATCTATGGATCGTTTATGTAACGATAAAAAGCTAAAGCAAACCGGCCAGGCAGCCAGCCACACCGAGTCGCACAGGTGGCGAGCTGCTCGTGACCGAGCGGGAGCCTCTTATGTCAGAGCGGCCGGCGGCCGGAAGCAACCGGGGGCCGCTGCCACACCCTCGCCTTCTTGAACGCCCGCCTCCCCGTAACCCGGCAACGGGCCCCTCCCTATTCGTCTGGGGCGGGTGGGGGGTGCGATTTCGGACGACACTAAGGAACTACACGTTTCGTATTCACAGCGCTGTTTTTCTTTGCTTTGCTTTTCCTGGCCCTGCTTTGCTTTGCTTTGCATTCGTGGCACCGCTTTGTTTTTCCCGGCCCTGTTTTGCTTTGTTTTTACTGACCCCGATTCGTTTTGCTTTTCCTGGCCCTGCTTGACTTTTCTTTGCCCGATAAGGCTTTCTTTTTCCTTGCAGGGTTTGCTTTGCTTTGCCTTGCTCTGCTTTGCCTTCCCTGGCCCTGCTACGTTTTGCTTCTTCCGGCCACGCTTTCCTTTGCTTAGCTTTGCTTCGTATTCCTGGCGCAGCTTTGCTTTTTCTTCTCTGCTTTGCTTTGCTTCTCCTACCCCTGCTGTGCTTCGCCTCGCCTCAAAGTCCTTTGCTTTGCCTTTCCTGGCCCTGCTTTGCTTTTCCTTGTGCTACTTTGCTCTGCTCTGCTTTGCCTTACTGTCATTTGCCTTTCCTGGCCATGCTTTGCTTTGCTTTTCTTACCCCTGCTTTTCTTTCCTTTTCTGGCCCTGCTTTCTTTTACTTTGCTTCACTTTGCCTTGAATTCCAGACAGTGCTTTGCTTTGTCTTGTGCTGCTTTGCTTTGTTTTGCATTGCTGTGCTTTGCATTCCCTGGCCCTCTTTTTTTTTTTCTTTCTTCGCCCCCCCCCCCCGCTTCTCCCCCCGCCTCCCCCCCCCCCCCCGGCCATGCCTTCCTTTGTTTTGCTTTGCTTTGTGTTCCTGGCTCTGCTATGCATTTCTTTGTGCTGCTTTGCTCTGCTTTGCTTTGCCTTGCTCTGCATTCCCTGGCCCTCATTTTTTTTTTTTTTTCCTCCCCCCCCACCCCGGCCATGCCTTCCTTTGTTTGCTTTGCTTTGTGTTCCTGGCTCTGCTATGTATTTCTTTGTGCTGCTTTGCTCTGCTTTGCCTTTCCTGGCCATGCTTTGCTTTGCTTTTTCTGGCCCTGCTTTGTTTTGGTTTTTTTTGTTTGTTTGTTTGTTTGTTTGTTTGTTTGTTTGTTTTTTTTACCCTTTTTCCTTTGTTTTTTCTGGCCGTGCTTTGCTTTTCCTTATGCCACTTTCTTTTCCCTAGCGGGGCTTTGCTTTGCCTTGCTCTGCTTTCCTCCGCATTGCTCTGCTCTGCTCTGCTTTGCTGCTCTAGGCTTCTTTTGCAGACCGTCCCACCGATTTTGCCGACGAGTCGATCGGTGTATTTAGAAACACGTAAACCCTCAGACGCACACCTTGACCTCCCCCCACCTCGGCGACTGTCCCCTCGGAACTGGCGGACGAGGGGACAGGGATCTGACCACCGGGCCGGGTCTATTCTGTGGCCCCCGCTGTCCGGCGAGCCGCCAGGTGGGCCCCGTTGCTATTCGTCTGGGGAGGGTGGGGGTTGCGAACGACGCTAAGTAACTACTCGATTCGTAAAAGTAAAGGGGGAAACTGACAACGATTATTATTACTACTACTCTTTTTATTATGTTTTCGTTATATATATATTTACTCTTATTTAGTACTTTCTTTTGTAATAACTTTTAAGTAGTATACGTAATATTAAATATCTATCGATCGTTTATATAACGATAAAAAGCTAAAGCAAACCGGCCGGGCAGCCAGCCACACCGAGTCGCACAGGTGGCGAGCTGCTCGTGACCGAGCGGGAGCCTCTTATGTCAGAGCGGCCGGCGGCCGGAAGCAACCGGGGGCCGCTGCCACACCCTCGCCTTCTTGAACGCCCGCCTCCCCGTAACCCGGCAACGGGCCCCTCCCTATTCGTCTGGGGCGGGTGGGGGGTGCGATTTCGGACGACACTAAGGAACTACACGTTTCGTATTCACAGCGCTGTTTTTCTTTGCTTTGCTTTTCCTGGCCCTGCTTTGCTTTGCTTTGCATTCGTGGCACCGCTTTGTTTTTCCCGGCCCTGTTTTGCTTTGTTTTTACTGACCCCGATTCGTTTTGCTTTTCCTGGCCCTGCCTGACTTTTCTTTGCCCGATAAGGCTTTCTTTTTCCTCGCAGGGTTTGCTTTGCTTTGCCTTGCTCTGCTTTGCCTTCCCTGGCCCTGCTACGTTTTGCTTCTTCCGGCCACGCTTTCCTTTGCTTAGCTTTGCTTCGTATTCCTGGCGCCGCTTTGCTTTTTCTTCTCTGCTTTGCTTTGCTTCTCCTACCCCTGCTGTGCTTCGCCTCGCCTCAAAGTCCTTTGCTTTGCCTTTCCTGGCCCTGCTTTGCTTTTCCTCGCGCTACTTTGCTTTGCCTTGGTCTGCTTTGCTTTTCCTTGCCGTGCTTTGTTTTGTTTTGCTCTGCTTTGTATTCACCGCATCGCCTTGCTTTCCTTGGTCCTGCATTTTTTTTTTTTTTTTTTCTCTGTCCCTCTTTGTTTAGCTTTCCCTGGACCTGCTTTGCTTTGCTTTGCGTTCCTGGCACCTCTTTGCTTTTCGCGGACCTCCTTTGCTTGGGTTTTTCTCGCCCTTCTTTGTTTTGCTTTTCCCGGCCCTGCCTTGCTTTGTTTGGCTTTATTTCGTATTCATGACGCCTCTTTTCTTTTCCTGGACCTCCTTTGCTTGGGTTTTTCTCGCCCTTCTTTGTTTTGCTTTTCCTGGCCCTGCTTTGCTCTGTTTGGCTTTACTTTGTGTTCAGGACGCCGCTTTTCTTTTCCTGGACCTCCTTTGCTTTGGTTTTTCTCGCCCCCTGCTTCGTTTTGCTTTTCCTGGCCCTCCTTGACTTTGCTTTTCTTCGTTCCGCTTTCTTTCCCCTAGCGGGGCTTTGCTCTGTCTCGCTCCGCTTTCCTCTGCAACGCTCTGCTCTGCTTTGCTGCGCTAGGCTTCCTTTGCGGACCGTCCCGCCGATTTTGCCGACGAGTCGATCGGTGTGTATTTACGAACGCATAAACCCTCGGACGACGCGCACCTTGGCCTCCCCGTAGCCCGGCGACTGTCCCCTCGGAACCGGAGGGTGGGGGCAGGAGGGCTGGCCACCCGGCACCGTCTGTTCCGCATTCCCCGCCGCTCTCTGGCGAGCGCGAGCCTCCAGGTGGGTCCCGCTGCTGCTATTCGGCTGGGAACGGTGTCGGGTGAGGTTTTCGAGGACGCTAAGCGACATCACGCGATTCCCCAAAGGACAAAAACTACCGCTTTGCTTTTCCCCTGTGCTGCTTTGCTTTGTTTTGCCTTGCTCTGCTTTGTCTTCCCTGGCCCTGTTTTGCTTTGCTTCTCCTGGCCCTTCTTTGCTTTGCTTCCCTTTGTCGCGCTTTGCTTCGCTTCGCTTCGCTTTGCTTTGTCTTCCCTGGCCCTGTTTTGCTTTGCTTCTCCTGGCCCTTCTTTGCTTTGCTTCCCTTTGTTGCGCTTTGCTTCGCTTCGCTTCGCTTTGCTTTCCTTTTCCTCGCTTTGCTTTTCCTCGCTCTTCTCCGCTTTGCTTTCCCTGCGCTTGCTTCCATTTGCTTTCCTTAGCGCTGCTTATTTTGATTCGGTTTGTATCGCCGGCACCCATTTCCTTTGCTTTGCAGTCTTTGCTCTTCCTACTCTGCTTTGCTTTTCCTGGCGCTGTTTTTTCCTTTGCCGTTCCCTAGGCCTGATTTGCCACAAGGT
>NW_027663534.1:0-12500 GCF_964034855.1 Anser brachyrhynchus | reverse complement strand
GATGCCTTCGGACGCGCGCGCGCGCGCGCGCGCCCGTCGGTGCCGGGCAGACCCCGACGCCGTTCTCGCGGCCGGCCCCGCTGCAGCGACCCCTACAGGTCGCCACGGGCTACGCAAACATGGCGACCGCGGCCGGGTAGACCTGGCGGCCGCGGGAGGACACGGGTACGTCAGGCGGCCGCGAGGGGGCGCGGGGGGACCCGGTAGACCTGGCGGCCGCAGGAGAACACGGGGAGACTAGGCGGCCACGGGAGGACGCGGCACACCCGGCGACCGCAGGAGGACACCGGCAGACCCGCCGGCCGGGACCGAACGACGTCGGTCGGTCTGCCTTCCTTCGCTTTTCGTACGGGCCGTTCCGGCCCTTTTCGGACCTTTTCGGACCTTTTCGGCCCTTTCCGGCGCTATTCGCTGCTTTTCGCGTGGACGGACCCACTCGGGAACCGCGCGACCGACCGACAGACGGATGCCTTTGGACGTGCGCGCGCGCGTCCGTCGGTGCCGGGCAGACCCCGACGCCGTTCTCGCGGCCGGCCCCGCTGCAGCGACCCCTACAGGTCGCCACGGGCTATGCAAACACGGCGACCGCATAGACCCGGCGGCCGCAGGAGGACACGGGGAGACTAGGCGGCCACAGGAGGACGCGGTACACCCGGCAACCGCAGGAGGACACCGGCAGACCCGCCGGCCGGGACCGAACGCCGTCGGTCGGTCTGCCTTCCTTCGCTTTTCGTACGGGCCGTTCCGGCCCTTTTCGGACCTTTTCGGGCCTTTTCGGACCTTTCCGGCGCTTTTCGATGCTTTTCGCCTGGGCGGACCCACTCGGGAATCGCTTGACCGACCGACCGACCGACGGACGCCTTTGGACATGCGCGCGCATGCGTCCTTCGGCTTCCGGGTAGACCCGGACGCCGTTCTCGGCCAGGCGTTTGCCTCTGACGTCAGAGCGACGGGCGGCCCGAGGCAACCGGGGGCCGCGGCCGCGAGCTCGCCTTCTCGAACACCCGCCTCCCCGTAGCCCGGCTACCGGCCCCTATTCGCCTGGGGCGGGTTGGGCTGGGGGGGAGCGACTTTGCACCACGCTAAGCAACTACACGTTTCGTTTTCACAGCACTGTTTTGCTTTGATATGCTTCTCCTGCCACCGCTACGCGTTGCTTTTCCTGACCCTGCTTGACTATGCTTTTCCTGATAAGGCTTTCTTTTCCTTCCGAGGCTTTCCTTCGTCTCGCATTTCTTCCCTTTGCACTGCCGACCGTACCCGGCATGAGGGCCCTGCGGTCTTTGCCCCGCAGACACTGGGAACCGGCAGGAGGGCTGGCCGCCAGCTCCTTGCATTTGCTTCGCTTCTCTTTGTTTCTCCTTGCTTTGCTTTGCTTTGCTCTGCTCTTCCGGGCACAGTTTTGCTTTTCCTTCTCTGCGTTCCTCTGCTGTTCTCGCCCCTGCTTTGCTTTCCTTTGCCTCAGATTGCTTTGCGTCAGATTGCTTTGCTTTTTTTTTGTTGTTGTTTTTGTTTCTTTTTTTCTTCTTCTTCTTTTTTTTTTTTTTTTTTTTTTGTTAATATAGATACATATTCATTTTATTGCTTTGTTTTATTTTTGGACCTTTTGGCTTTGGTTTTCCTGGCCGCGCTTTGCTTTGCCTGGCCCTGCTTGTCATTTCTTTTCATTATGCCGCATTCTTTTCCCTAGCAGGGCTTTGCTTTGCCTTGCTCGGCTTTCCTCTTCATTTCTCTGCTCTCCTGTGCTGCGCTAGGCTTCCTTTGCAGACCGTCCCGACGATTTTGCCGATGAGGCGATCGGTATATTTAGGAACGCATAAACCCTCAGACACACAGCTGGGCCTCCCCGCAGCCCGGACACTGTCCCCTCGCAACTCGAGGGTGGGGGCAGCAGGCCCGGCCACCCGACATGGTCAGTTCTGTGGCCCCAGCCGTGTGGCCTGCTGCTAGGCGGTCCCCACTGCTCCCCGTCTGGGGACGGCGTTGGGTGAGGTTTTGAACGACGATCAGTAACTACATGATTCCCACAACTACATTGGATGGAAGGCAACAATCAATAAATAAATAAATAAATAAAGATAAAACCAGGTAAAGCAAGACATGGTTCTTGCCCGCTGTCACGGCGGACTATGAGGTGTCAGGGAGGCCGGGGAGCGGGCGAGCAGGGTACAGCCACGTTGTGGTTTAACCCGGCTGGCAGCTAAACACCACACAGTCGTTCGCTCACCCTCCCCCCTCCCTCTCTGGGATGGGGGAGAGAAACGGGAAAGTGAAGCCGGTGAGTTGAGATAAAGACAGTTTATTAAGACAGGAATATAATAATATAAGGAATATAAGGAATATAATAATAACAATAATAATAATAATAGTGATAATGATAATAGTATTAACAATAATAATGTGTAAGAAAACAAGTGATGCACAATGCAATTGCTCACCACCCGCTGACCGATGCCCAGCCTATTCCCGAGCAGCCGGCCCCCCCACCCCGGCCAGCCACCCCTATATATTGTTTAGCCATCCGAGTCTGGCCGCCAGCTCTACCCGGCATGAGGGCCCTGCGGTCTTTGCCCCGCAGACACTGGGAACCGGCAGGAGGGCTGGCCGCCAGCTCCTTACATTTGCTTCGCTTCTCTTTCTTTTTCCTTGCTCTGCTTTGCTTTGCTCTGCTCTGCTCTTCCGGGCACACTTTTGCTTTTCCTTCTCTACTTTGCTCTGCTGTTCTTGCCCCTGCTTTGCTTTGCTTTGCCTCAGATTGCTTTGCTTTGCTTTGTTTGCTCTGTCTTTCCTGGCAATGCTTTGCTTTTCCTCGTGCTACTTCGCTTTGCTTTGCTTTGCCTTGCTCTGCTTTGCCTCCACTGGCCATGTTTTCTTTTGCTTTTTCAGGCCACGCTTTCCTTTGTCTTGCTTTGCTTTGTATTCCTGCCACGGCTTTGCTTTACCTTCTCTGCTCTGCTTTGCTTTTCCTACCCCTGCTGTGCTTTGCCTTGCTTCCTCAAACTGCTTTCTTCCTTTTGCTCTACATTTCCTGGCACTGCTTTCCTTTTCGTTGTGCTACTTCACTTTGCTTTGCTCTGCCTTGCACTGCTTTGCCTTTCCTGGACACGCTTTACTTTGCTTTTCCTGGCCCTGCTTTGCTTGGGTTTCTTTTTGCCTTTTTTTTTTTTTTTTTTTACTTTAGATATATATTCATTGCATTGCTTTGTTTTATTTCTGGACCTTTTTACTTTGGTTTTCCTGGCCGCGCTTTGCTTTTCCTGACCCTGCATTTTCGGGCCATGCTTTCCTTTGTCTTGCTTCGCTTAGTATTCCTGGCACCTCTTGGTTTTACTTTCTCTGCTCTGCTTTGCTTTTCCTACCCCTGCTGTGCTTTGCCTTGCCTCAAACTGCTTTCTTTACTTTGCTCTACGTTTCCTGGCCCTGCTGGGACTTTCCTTGTACGAGTTTGCACTGCTTTGCTTTGCCTTGCTCTGCTTTGCCTTTCCTGGCCGTGCTTTTTCAGGCCACGCTTTCCTTTGTCTTGCTTCGCTTCGTATTCCTGGCACCTCTTGGTTTTACTTTCTCTGCTCTGCTTTGCTTTTCCTACCCCTGCTCTGCTTTGCCTCGCCTCAAACTGCTTTCTTTACTTTGCTCTACCTTTCCTGGCACTGCTGGGACTTTCCTTGTACAAGTTTGCACTGCTTCGCTTTGCCTTGCTCTGCGTCGCCTTTCCTGACCATGCTTTTTCAGGCCATGCTTTCCTTTGTTTTGCTTCGCTTTGTATTCCTGCCACGGCTTTGCTTTACCATCTCTGCTCTGCTTTGCTTTTCCTACCCCTGCTGTGCTTAGCCTCGCCTCAAACTGCTTTCTTTACTTTGCTCTACGTGTCCTGGCACTGCTGGGACTTTCCTTGTACGAGTTTGCACTGCTTTGCTTTGCCTTGCTCTGCGTTGCCTTTCCTGGCCGTGCTTTTTCCGGCCACGCTTTCCTTTGTTTTGCTTTGCTTTTTATTCCAGGCACCTCTTGGTTTTACTTTCTCTGCTCTGCTCTGCTTTTCCTACCCCTGCTGTGCTTTGCCTTGCCTCAAACTGCTTTCGTAACTTTGTCTACGTTTCCTGGCACTGCTGGGACTTTCCTTGTACAAGTTTGCACTGCTTTGCTTTGCCTTGCTCTGCTTTGCCTTTCCGGGACATGCTTTTTCAGGCCACGCTTTCCTTTGTCTTGCTCTGCTTTTATTCCTGGCACTTCTTGGTTTTACTTTCTCTGCTCTGCTTTGCTTTTCCTACCCCTGCTGTGCTTTGCCTTGCCTCAAACTGCTTTCTTTACTTTGCTCTACCTTTCCTGGCACTGCTGGGACTTTCCTTGTACAAGTTTGCACCGCTTTGCTTTGCCTTGCTCTGCGTTGCCTTTCCTGACCATGCTTTTTCAGGCCATGCTTTCCCTTGTCTTGCTTCGCTTTGTTTTCCTGCCACGGCTTTGCTTTACCTTCTCTGCTCTGCTTTGCTTTTCCTACCCCTGCTGTGCTTTGCCTCGCCTCAAACTGCTCTCTTTACTCTGCTCTACGTTTCCTGGCACTGCTGGGACTTTCCTTGTACGAGTTTGCACTGCTTTGCTTTGCCTTGCTCGGCTTTCCTCTTCATTTCTCTGCTCTCCTGTGCTGCGCTAGGCTTCCTTTGCAGACCGTCCCGACGATTTTGCCGATGAGGCGATCGGTATATTTAGGAACGCATAAACCCTCAGACACACAGCTGGGCCTCCCCGCAGCCCGGACACTGTCCCCTCGCAACTCGAGGGTGGGGGCAGCAGGCCCGGCCACCCGACATGGTCAGTTCTGTGGCCCCAGCCGTGTGGCCTGCTGCTAGGCGGTCCCCACTGCTCCCCGTCTGGGGACGGCGTTGGGTGAGGTTTTGAACGACGATCAGTAACTACATGATTCCCACAACTACATTGGATGGAAGGCAACAATCAATAAATAAATAAATAAATAAAGATAAAACCAGGTAAAGCAAGACATGGTTCTTGCCCGCTGTCACGGCGGACTATGAGGTGTCAGGGAGGCCGGGGAGCGGGCGAGCAGGGTACAGCCACGTTGTGGTTTAACCCGGCTGGCAGCTAAACACCACACAGTCGTTCGCTCACCCTCCCCCCTCCCTCTCTGGGATGGGGGAGAGAAACGGGAAAGTGAAGCCGGTGAGTTGAGATAAAGACAGTTTATTAAGACAGGAATATAATAATATAAGGAATATAAGGAATATAATAATAACAATAATAATAATAATAGTGATAATGATAATAGTATTAACAATAATAATGTGTAAGAAAACAAGTGATGCACAATGCAATTGCTCACCACCCGCTGACCGATGCCCAGCCTATTCCCGAGCAGCCGGCCCCCCCACCCCGGCCAGCCACCCCTATATATTGTTTAGCCATCCGAGTCTGGCCGCCAGCTCTACCCGGCATGAGGGCCCTGCGGTCTTTGCCCCGCAGACACTGGGAACCGGCAGGAGGGCTGGCCGCCAGCTCCTTACATTTGCTTCGCTTCTCTTTCTTTTTCCTTGCTCTGCTTTGCTTTGCTCTGCTCTGCTCTTCCGGGCACACTTTTGCTTTTCCTTCTCTACTTTGCTCTGCTGTTCTTGCCCCTGCTTTGCTTTGCTTTGCCTCAGATTGCTTTGCTTTGCTTTGTTTGCTCTGTCTTTCCTGGCAATGCTTTGCTTTTCCTCGTGCTACTTCGCTTTGCTTTGCTTTGCCTTGCTCTGCTTTGCCTCCACTGGCCATGTTTTCTTTTGCTTTTTCAGGCCACGCTTTCCTTTGTCTTGCTTTGCTTTGTATTCCTGCCACGGCTTTGCTTTACCTTCTCTGCTCTGCTTTGCTTTTCCTACCCCTGCTGTGCTTTGCCTTGCTTCCTCAAACTGCTTTCTTCCTTTTGCTCTACATTTCCTGGCACTGCTTTCCTTTTCGTTGTGCTACTTCACTTTGCTTTGCTCTGCCTTGCACTGCTTTGCCTTTCCTGGACACGCTTTACTTTGCTTTTCCTGGCCCTGCTTTGCTTGGGTTTCTTTTTGCCTTTTTTTTTTTTTTTTTTTACTTTAGATATATATTCATTGCATTGCTTTGTTTTATTTCTGGACCTTTTTACTTTGGTTTTCCTGGCCGCGCTTTGCTTTTCCTGACCCTGCATTTTCGGGCCATGCTTTCCTTTGTCTTGCTTCGCTTAGTATTCCTGGCACCTCTTGGTTTTACTTTCTCTGCTCTGCTTTGCTTTTCCTACCCCTGCTGTGCTTTGCCTTGCCTCAAACTGCTTTCTTTACTTTGCTCTACGTTTCCTGGCCCTGCTGGGACTTTCCTTGTACGAGTTTGCACTGCTTTGCTTTGCCTTGCTCTGCTTTGCCTTTCCTGGCCGTGCTTTTTCAGGCCACGCTTTCCTTTGTCTTGCTTCGCTTCGTATTCCTGGCACCTCTTGGTTTTACTTTCTCTGCTCTGCTTTGCTTTTCCTACCCCTGCTCTGCTTTGCCTCGCCTCAAACTGCTTTCTTTACTTTGCTCTACCTTTCCTGGCACTGCTGGGACTTTCCTTGTACAAGTTTGCACTGCTTCGCTTTGCCTTGCTCTGCGTCGCCTTTCCTGACCATGCTTTTTCAGGCCATGCTTTCCTTTGTTTTGCTTCGCTTTGTATTCCTGCCACGGCTTTGCTTTACCATCTCTGCTCTGCTTTGCTTTTCCTACCCCTGCTGTGCTTAGCCTCGCCTCAAACTGCTTTCTTTACTTTGCTCTACGTGTCCTGGCACTGCTGGGACTTTCCTTGTACGAGTTTGCACTGCTTTGCTTTGCCTTGCTCTGCGTTGCCTTTCCTGGCCGTGCTTTTTCCGGCCACGCTTTCCTTTGTTTTGCTTTGCTTTTTATTCCAGGCACCTCTTGGTTTTACTTTCTCTGCTCTGCTCTGCTTTTCCTACCCCTGCTGTGCTTTGCCTTGCCTCAAACTGCTTTCGTAACTTTGTCTACGTTTCCTGGCACTGCTGGGACTTTCCTTGTACAAGTTTGCACTGCTTTGCTTTGCCTTGCTCTGCTTTGCCTTTCCGGGACATGCTTTTTCAGGCCACGCTTTCCTTTGTCTTGCTCTGCTTTTATTCCTGGCACTTCTTGGTTTTACTTTCTCTGCTCTGCTTTGCTTTTCCTACCCCTGCTGTGCTTTGCCTTGCCTCAAACTGCTTTCTTTACTTTGCTCTACCTTTCCTGGCACTGCTGGGACTTTCCTTGTACAAGTTTGCACCGCTTTGCTTTGCCTTGCTCTGCGTTGCCTTTCCTGACCATGCTTTTTCAGGCCATGCTTTCCCTTGTCTTGCTTCGCTTTGTTTTCCTGCCACGGCTTTGCTTTACCTTCTCTGCTCTGCTTTGCTTTTCCTACCCCTGCTGTGCTTTGCCTCGCCTCAAACTGCTCTCTTTACTCTGCTCTACGTTTCCTGGCACTGCTGGGACTTTCCTTGTACGAGTTTGCACTGCTTTGCTTTGCCTTGCTCGGCTTTCCTCTTCATTTCTCTGCTCTCCTGTGCTGCGCTAGGCTTCCTTTGCAGACCGTCCCGACGATTTTGCCGAGGAGGCGATCGGTATATTTCGGAACGCATAAACCCTCAGACACACAGCTGGGCCTCCCCGCAGCCCGGACACTGTCCCCTCGCAACTCGAGGGTGGGGGCAGCAGGCCCGGCCACCCGACATGGTCAGTTCTGTGGCCCCAGCCGTGTGGCCTGCCGCTAGGCGGGCCCCACTGCTATTCGTCTGGGGACGGCGTTGGGTGAGGTTTTCAACGACGGTAAGTAACTACATGATTCCCACAACTACATTGGATGGAAGGCAACAATAAATAAATAAATAAATAAATAAATAAATAAATAAAGATAAAACCAGGTAAAGCAAGACATGGTTCTTGCCCACTGTCACGGCGGACTAAGAGGTGTCAGGGAGGCCGGGGAGCGGGCGAGCAGGGTACAGCCACCGTCCGAGTCTGGCCGCCAGCTCTACCCGGCATGAGGGCCCTGCGGTCTTTGCCCCGCAGACACTGGGAACCGGCAGGAGGGCTGGCCGCCAGCTCCTTACATGTGCTTCGCTTCTCTTTGTTTTTCCTTGCTCTGCTTTGCTTTGCTCTGCTCTGCTCTTCCGGGCACACTTTTGCTTTTCCTTCTCTACTTTCCTCTGCTGTTCCTGCCCCTGCTTTGCTTTGCTTTGCCTCAGATTGCTTTGCTTTGCTTTGTTTGCTTTGTCTTTCCTGGCAATGTTATGCTTTTCCTCGTGCTACTTCGCTTTGCTTTGCTTTGCTTTGCCTTGCTCTAGTTTGCCTCCACTGGCCATGCTTTCTTTTGCTTTTTCAGGCCACGCTTTCCTTTGTTTTGCTTTGCTTTGTATTCCTGCCACGGCTTTGCTTTACCTTCTCTGCTCTGCTTTGCTTTTCCTACCCCTGCTGTGCTTTGCCTCGCCTCAAACTGCTTTCGTTAGTTTGCTCTACCTTTCCTGGCACTGCTGGGACTTTCCTTGTACGAGTTTGCACTGCTTTGCTTTGCCTTGCTCTGCGTTGCCTTTCCTGGCCATGCTTTTTCAGGCCATGCTTTCCTTTGTTTTCCTTTGCTTCGTATTCCTGGCGCCTCTTGGTTTTACCTTCTCTGCTCTGCTTTGCTTTTCCTACCCCTGCAGTGCTTTGCCTCGCCTCAAACTGCTTTCTTTACTTTGCTCTACCTTTCCTGGCACTGCTGGGACTTCCCTTGTACGAGTTCGCACTGCTTTGCTTTGCCTTGCTCTGCTTTGCCTCCACTGGCCGTGTTTTCTTTTGCTTTTTCAGGCCACGCTTTCCTTTGTCTTGCTTCGCTTCGCTTTGTATTCCTGGCACTTCTAGGTTTTACTTTCTCTGCTCTGCTTTGCCTTGCCTCCAACTGCTTTCGTTACTTTGCTCTACCTTTCCTGGCCCTGCTGGGACTTTCCTTGTACGAGTTTGCACTGCTTTGCTTTGCCTTGCTCTGCTTTGCCTTTCCTGGCCGTGCTTTTTCAGGCCACGCTTTCCTTTGTTTTGCTTTGCTTTTTATTCCAGGCACCTCTTGGTTTTACTTTCTCTGCTCTGCTCTGTTTTTCCTACCCCTGCTGTGCTTTGCCTTGCCTCCTCAAACTGCTTTCTTTCTTTTGCTCTACATTTCCTGGCCCTGCTTTGCTTTTCCCTGTGCTACTTTCCTTTGCTTTGCTCTGCCTTGCACCGCTTTGCCTTTCCTGGACACGCTTTTCTTTGCTTTTCCTGGCCCTGCTTTGCTTGGTCTTTTTTTTGCGTTTTTTTGTTTTCTTTGTTTGTTTGTTTGTTTGTTTTATTTTAGTATAGATACATTTTCATTGCATTGCTTTGTTTTATTTTTGGACCTTTTTGCTTTGGTTTTCCTGGCCACGCTTTGCTTTTCCTGGCCATGCTTTTTCAGGCCATGCTTTCCTTTGTTTTGCTTTGCTTCGTATTCCTGCCACGACTTTGCTTTACCTTTTCTGCTCTGCTTTGCTTTTCCTACCCCTGTTGTGCTTTGTCTCGCCTCAAACTGCTTTCTTTCTTTTGCTCTACATTTCCTGGCCCTGCTTTGCTTTTCCTTGTGCTACTTTCCTTTGCTCTGCTCTGCCTTGCACCGCTTTGCCTTTCCTGGACACGCTTTTCTTTGCTTTTCCTGGCCCTGCTTTGCTTGGTCTTTTTTTTGCGTTTTTTTGTTTTGTTTGTTTGTTTGTTTGTTTGTTTTATTTTAGTATAGATACATTTTCATTGCATTGCTTTGTTTTATTTTTGGACCTTTTTGCTTTGGTTTTCCTGGCCACGCTTTGCTTTTCCTGGCCATGCTTTTTCAGGCCATGCTTTCCTTTGTTTTGCTTTGCTTCGTATTCCTGCCACGACTTTGCTTTACCTTCTCTGCTCTGCTTTGCTTTTCCTACCCCTGTTGTGCTTTGTCTCGCCTCAAACTGCTTTCTTTACTTTGCTCTACGTTTCCTGGCACTGCTGGGACTTTCCTTGTACGAGTTTGCACTGCTTTGCTTTGCCTTGCTCTGCGTTGCCTTTCCTGGCCATGCTTTTTCGGGCCACGCTTTCCTTTGTTTTGCTTTGCTTCGTATTCCTGGCACCTCTTGGTTTTACTTTCTCTGCTCTGCTCTGCTTGTCCTACCCCTGCTGTGCTTTGCCTTGCCTCAAACTGCTTTCGTTACTTTGCTCTACGGTTCCTGGCACTGCTGGGACTTTCCTTGTACAAGTTTGCACTGCTTTGCTTTGCCTTGCTCGGCTTTCCTCTTCATTGCTCTGCTCTCCTGTGCTGCGCTAGGCTTCCTTTGCAGACCGTCCTGACGATTTTGCCGATGAGGCGATCGGTATATTTCGGAACGCATAAACCCTCAGACACACAGCTGGGCCTCCCCGCAGCCCGGACACTGTCCCCTCGCAACTCGAGGGTGGGGGCAGCAGGCCCGGCCACCCGACATGGTCAGTTCTGTGGCCCCAGCCGTGTGGCCCACCGCTAGGCGGTCCCCACTGCTCCCCGTCTGGGGACGGTGTTGGGTGAGGTTTTGAACGACGATCAGTAAATACATGATTCCCACAACTACATTGGATGGAAGGCAAGAATAAATAAATAAATAAATAAATGCAGGGGGGAAAAAAAAAAAAAAAATCAGGTAAAGCAAGACATGGTTCTTGCCCGCTGTCACGGCGGACTATGAGGGTTCAGGGAGGCCGGGGAGCGGGCGAGCAGGGTACAGCCACCATCCGAGTCTGGCCGCCAGCTCTACCCGGCATGAGGGCCCTGCGGTCTTTGCCCCGCAGACACTGGGAACCGGCAGGAGGGCTGGCCGCCAGCTCCTTACATTTGCTTCGCTTCTCTTTCTTTTTCCTTGCTCTGCTTTGCTCTGCTCTGCTCTTCCGGGCACACTTTTGCTTTTCCTTCTCTACTTTGCTCTGCCTTTCTTGCCCCCGCTTTGCTTTGCTTTGCCTCAGATTGCTTTGCTTTGCTTTGTTTGCTCTGTCTTTCCTGGCACTGCTTTGCTTTTCCTTGTGCTACTTCACTTTGCTTTGCTCTGCCTTGCACTGCTTTGCCTTTCCTGGACACGCTTTACTTTGCTTTTCCTGGCCCTGCTTTGCTTGGTTTTTTTTTTGCCTTTTTTTTTTTTTTTTTTTTTTTTTTTACTTTAGATATATATTCATTGCATTGCTTTGTTTTATTTCTGGACCTTTTTACTTTGGTTTTCCTGGCCGCGCTTTGCTTTTCCTGGCCCTGCTTTTTCAGGCCATGCTTTCCTTTGTCTTACTTTGCTTCGTATTCCTGGCACCTCTTGGTTTTACTTTCTCTGCTCTGCTTTGCTTTTCCTACCCCTGCAGTGCTTTGCCTCGCCTCAAACTGCTTTCCTTACTTCGCTCTACGTTTCCTGGCACTGCTGGGACTTTCCTTGTACGAGTTTGCACTGCTTTGCTTTGCCTTGCTCTGCTTTGCCTCCACTGGCCATGTTTTCTTTTGCTTTTTCAGGCCACGCTTTCCTTTGTCTTGCTTCGCTTCGCTTTGTATTCCTGGCACCTCTAGGTTTTACTTTCTCTGCTCTGCTTTGCCTTGCCTCCAACTGCTTTCGTTACTTTGCTCTACCTTTCCTGGCCCTGCTGGGACTTTCCTTGTACGAGTTTGCACTGCTTTGCTTTGCCTTGCTCTGCTTTGCCTTTCCTGGCCGTGCTTTTTCAGGCCACGCTTTCCTTTGTTTTGCTTTGCTTTTTATTCCAGGCACCTCTTGGTTTTACTTTCTCTGCTCTGCTCTGCTTTTCCTACCCCTGCTGTGCTTTGCCTTGCCTCCTCAAACTGCTTTCTTTCTTTTGCTCTACATTTCCTGGCACTGCTTTGCTTTTCCTTGTGCTACTTTCCTTTGCTTTGCTCTGCCTTGCACTGCTTTGCCTTTCCTGGACACGCTTTACTTTGCTTTTCCTGGCCATGCTTTGCTTGTTTTTTTTTTTTGCCTTTTTTTTTTTTTTTTTTTTTTTTTTTACTTTAGATATATATTCATTTCATTGCTTTGTTTTATTTCTGGACCTTTTTACTTTGGTTTTCCTGGCCGCGCTTTGCTTTTCCTGACCCTGCATTTTCGGGCCATGCTTTCCTTTGTCTTGCTTCGCTTTGTATTCCTGGCACCTCTTGGTTTTACCTTCTCTGCTCTGCTTTGCTTTTCCTACCCCTGCTGTGCTTTGCCTTGCCTCAAACTGCTTTCTTTACTTTGCTCTACGTTTCCTGGCCCTGCTGGGACTTTCCTTGTACGAGTTTGCACTGCTTTGCTTTGCCTTGCTCTGCGTTGCCTTTCCTGGCCATGCTTTTTCAGGCCACGCTTTCCTTTGTCTTACTTTGCTTCGTATTCCTGGCACCTCTTGGTTTTACTTTCTCTGCTCTGCTTTGCTTTTCCTACACCTGCTGTGCTTTGCCTCGCCTCAAACTGCATTCTTTACTTTGCTCTACGTTTCCTGGCCCTGCTGGGACTTTCCTTGTACAAGTTTGCA